>NC_064307.1:13156864-13179216 GCF_023373825.1 Bactrocera dorsalis | reverse complement strand
CACCACAAACTTATGAGTGCATATGTATTGGTATACTCTCACACAAGCATTGCAGTCCAAGTAAAAGTGAAATGCAAACCGCGCAACCATAAATGAAACTGCGAAGAGTTAGAAAATCAAAGAAAGCTTAGCATTTGTGGTTATATACCGTTATTCGTACATAAAACAGATTCACTTTCACTTCGTTTGATGCTTTACCTTCGGAGTCCTCGTATTACCAGGTTGCGCTTGAGTTAGATACTTACATGTGTGTGTATATGTAAATTGTTGGCGTTGGCAACGTGTTTTTCGGCCGGCACTTTGGTTGCTTGGAGTTGTGGTTGCTGGCTAAACAAGTGACACACATACCAACTCCCTCACTGAGTTGTGCTTTTGCAGAAATTTTGCTTCAGTGATTTGCTTTCATTTTTTATTTAGAAACATAATGTGCGTGTATGGGTGCTGATAGATGTTGCGTAGATATCGGAATCGTTTTTACATATGCAAGAGTGGTGTATTGATAACTACGTATGTGGCCACATATTTGAATATGTAAATTTACATTTGCGTTTATGATGACCTAAAGTTACACATATACTACATATTTATTGTGCGCTGCTTTTGATTTTGTCCTAGTTTTTGAAGTTTTCAGCGCTAGTAATTAAGAGTCTGAAATATTTAAGATTACGGATGTATTTTTTGTTTCATTTATGAATATGTGAACAGCAAATATTATTTCTTAATATTTCTTGTTTTTAGATTGACATTTACATATGTATGTATTTCCAATGATCTTCAATAGCTTTGATATCTCTTTTACATTAAGAACCTTATTTTACCAATCGAAATGAAATTATCAAAAACCTTTTGACCTAGCTAATTTCGGGTGATAAAAGTGAGAAGCTTGGAATTTCAGGCAAACTTGACAGATTTCTTTGAAAATATTAGTACTCGGGTTCCACATATCTCTTTACATATGTATGTATGTACATGTTTATACCCCGAACCGAGTATATTACGTTTGCCACGAAATTTGCAACACCCAAAGGAAAAGTCGGTTACCCTCAAAAGTATATAATATAGATGTCTGTTCGAATATACGCAAACTAGTCCCACAATTTTTGAGATACCGAACTGAAAAATTGCTTATGTTCTTTTCTTCTCAAGGATCTGCGCGTATTATTGCCATTACTTTAAGTTAACGTTTTTTCTTGTTTCATTTTCAAGTAGTTCGAAAAATCCCCTTTCAACGACAAGTTGTCAGCTCACACATTACATCACCCATATTGTCTGTAATAAAGCATATTTGAGTATACACATACATCCATACATGCATAAGTAAATACATATACATACATATGTATGCTTATGCTTTATATGCACAATCATCCAAAAAGGGGATTCCCAACTTTATATATAATTGCTTGGTAATTTATCACTCAAATTTCACTGAATAAATAATGCTCGTCTTTCTTTTGCATACAGTTCGTTGGGAAAGAATACATACCTATAGTTTGCACTAGAAGTCTTATTAATATTCTTACAGATATTTTGCGGTTTTGATTGCTTTATTATTACATATAAACAATAAAAAATAAATTGAAAGCGCACGCTAATAAGTATGCGTTGCCGACATTGCATATAGTATATTTGTTTTTAATTTTTTTTGTTTTTGTATTTCGAGAAATGCAAACAAGGCCTTGTAAATGTTGAATTCACATTGAAGCTAAAAATAATCCAAGTATGCAGCAACAACAATGCCTAAATATATAAGCCCCAATAGCGGTAGCTGCTAAAACAAACGAGTCGTTCGAGACACACGAATCTGAAGTAACAACGTTTACCATGTACTACGAATATGTACATATGTACATATGTATGTACGTATGTAAGTGTCTTATATACTTGCATTCATGTGCATGTATGTATCTACGTAGAATTGCAGCGCTGGCACCGTGTCGTTGGCCATCGGCTCCAAATATAATAATTGTTTTTTTCTTTATTGCAACGCGACAGAGCTATTGATAAATAACAAAAATATATACTAAATACACGTGCATGCACACTCGTAGTATATAATATGTATGTTTCTTTGCAATAGCTACCTGTTGTGATTAATTGTTTAGCCATGTCATCGGCAGCTCAATAGATTTTCACTGCAGCCATCGTATTATATTATTAGCTCTTCTCACTCGGGAATCTTTGTGCACGATGAGACGTATGTATATATTTACATACGCATGCACGTGACAAATGTTCAAAACACAAATAAATGCGACTGGTGTTGATGGAAAAAACCAAGGTGCTCAGAATTTCATAATAATCCAAACGATACGTCTTATTTGCGCAAACATACACCGATGGACACATTATTGGGCACTATATTGACATCAATATATCATCACTGTGTTTGCTGTCAGCTTTTTGTGAGATTCTGTTTGATGGGGACTTTTTTCGCTTAACAATACTAAATTTAATTCGTTTCTGGTTGCGTTTAAGCTACTCTGGACTTTAGATCATGCAGAAAAAATCTTTAACAAGGTTGAAACTTAAATATTATTTAAAATATTTTTTCAAATATTTAATATGCTGGTTTTAAGTGTATAAACCCTATAGAAAGAAATTTGGAAAAAAATGTTTAGCAGAAAATAATCATTTTTTTGAGAGAGCGAAGTATTCCTCATCTATTACTCATTTATTATTACCTTTTGAGAGGCTTATCTGTATGCTGTAACTCTCAATAACAATCTAGGATCAGCCGATATGCATACGGAAATCACGCCTTATAATCTACAAAAGAATTTCAATGTGTTCAATAAAAAGCTGAAAAGATTCCTTGAATACACTTATGTATAGTATACAGACAATCAAATAGTCTTACTATTATGTCAATTTCAACGACTTCTCTTTGAAAGAGATAAGAAAGCTGAATTTAAAATTAAAATTCAGTATAAAAGCATGCATAAGTGTACGAATAAGTGGGCATAAAAAGATGGAAGTGAAAGTAAAGCACGAATTCAGCAAAATGGAAAGCAGAACGAATTGAAAATACAACATCTTTCCCACTTTATTGCTAGCTGTACTAACGTACTCAATATGCTATGATATTTAGGAGTGTAAATTTGTATATTTCATTGAATGCATGCAAGTGCATATGAGTATATTTTTGTATACAAACATACCAAACATACTTACTAAGATTGGAGAAGCTACTCGAAGGAAAATGTGGCATATTGAAATCAGCTCATTGTAAAAAATATGCTGATATTGGCTACGAGTGTGCTTTCTGTAATTTTTAAGTCATGAATCCTTAAGGAACCCGCTTTGAAGAGTGTGTAGTACTCGATTTGTTTGTTAACTTCAAGAAGCACAACAAAAATGTACTTTTCGTCAATTAAACTCAAAATAACATATTCTTATTGCTCACTTATTTTTTGAAAATAGTCCAAGTCATCTCGTAACTGTACGTTCACACCAAGTTCTCTTTGCTTCTGGCTAGTTGTAAATTTTGAACTGGGATTTTTTCGATTCGTTTTCGAAATTTTGTATTTTCGAATATTGTGTAGTACCTCAGTATAAATACATATTTATATTTTTTTCTTCAAACATTTTCTTGACCACTGTGTGTTGTTGTTAATTACAACATCGGTCGTGTTGTTTTTGTTGTGCTTTTGTTATGCTTTCGTCGGCATCGTTCATCATTCACAACAAAACGCACGTACACCGATCCAAAATACGAACATACATATGTATATGTATCTATGTATGTACTAAATACATAAAAAACGCACCCATAATATATAGAGAATATGCATGCTTTTATGCACATAAAAGAAGAATGAGCGTGCGTGAATAGAATATTTAGAATTGTAGCCGACGTAGTGTACGATTGGTTACCAATACGAAAACGAAATATTCTTCTCAATATTTTAGAGGTTTATTAACACAGCTGTGATGCACCATATATATGTATTTACACATTTCGATGTATGTATGTATATACATACATATATAATTATATATAAATCATGCAACGTGATACCGAAGAGTCAAAAGCACGTCGCAAAATAAATACGGTTACTTATGTGCATATCATGCAGAGCAATCTACAGGTGGTTAATTAGTCAACTGTTTCATTTGGAACAGTAACTAGTTTGTAACTAAAGAATTGAAAGACACATTTTTGCACCTGATATATGTATGTGTCATTGATATTGAATGTTGTCATAGAAAGCGTTACATGGGTTTCCTCGGGTAAAAACAGACTTTTTCCAAAAATTTTTTTCTCTTAAAAAAATTTAATATTTTATTAGATTTTTTTATTAATACAAACAAACACTATTAACAAAGAAATTCTGAAGTTTTTGGAAAAAAATATTTTAAACTCGGCCATTGCGACGCCATTTCCGGTGACCCCTCGGAAAAAAGATGCGCCCGCGCTGGCAGAATAACTTCTTACAGGATCATCTGAAGTGAGAAAAAAATACGTGTTTTAGTTAAAACCTGAACTTAGAAATTGGACGATGGAAAAAAATGGAAATTAGAATTTTATCAGACACTTAAAAAAAAAAATGAAAATTTCAGAGAAATTGTCGCGACATTTTTCAAATAGTTGTCATCGAATAAAAACCAAAGTCCAAGTCTTTAAGAATTGTATCTCAAAGACCTCTGTAAAATTTCATGAAGATCGGTTGAGTAGTTCTCGAGAAACCTTGCAAACTGACTCCAAAAACACAGTTTCGAGAAAAACGCTTAGCTAGCTAACCTAGAGCGCAAAAGTTCTGAAGGTTCTGGAACTTTGACGGTTATCGGATTGGACTCCGACAAATTTTATTTATAAAAAAGCTTTGTTTATTGCATTAATATGAAAATATAAATATATATACTAATACATTTCAACACCTTTTGAATATTTGTAGGTTCTCGAGGCTATACAACAAAGTCCATTCCTAGTTGGCATGCATTATGCATTCCAAACGGATTCGAAATTGTATTTAATTTTGGGTAAGCTGTTATAACACTTTTCCCCCAGTCTTAACAAGAATATTGTCTAAATTTTATATATACTTGCACTTAATAGATTACGTAAGTGGCGGCGAACTCTTTACTCATCTCTATACGGCCGAGCATTTTTCGGTGGCAACCGTACGCATTTACATTGCCGAAGTGGTGCTCGCTTTGGAGCATCTGCACAAATTGGGTATCATATACCGCGATATAAAACTCGAAAATATTTTACTAGATGGACAGGGACACATAGTGTTGGCCGATTTTGGTTTATCAAAGATATTCGAACCCGATTCGGATCATCGTGCGCACAGCTTCTGTGGCACATTAGAATACATGGCACCAGGTACATATACATAAAACTATTTTGTTTTTTTAAACGTTTTTTTATACATTTCTTCGTTGTAGAAATCATACGCGCTGGTGCTACTGGACATGATCTCGCTGCCGATTGGTGGTCTGTGGGCGTGCTCACATATGAATTGCTCACTGGCGCCTCGCCTTTTACCGTTGTCGAACAACAAAACTCTCAAGTCGACATTTCACGTCGCATACAAAAAGTCGACCCAGTGCTGCCAGCCACATTGAATGATACAGTCAAAGACTTTATACTGAAAATGCTACATAAAGATCCCAAGAAGCGTTTAGGTGAGTTTAGTAAAAAAAAACTAAAATTTAAAATATATATTTGTAAAGTATAGTTAGCGCTTAACAAGTAGGATAGTGGTAAATAAAAAACTACCGAATAAATCATATTGTGAGAACGAAGTGTATGTACATGAGAAGCATTTTCAATTTTTAAAGCTGATTTTATTAAATTTTAAAATTTTTCTAATTTTAATATAAAATAATTACATATTTTCAGGCGGTAACAGTAAAAATGCTGCCGAAATCAAAAAGCATCCCTTCTTCAAAGGTATCGACTGGGATGAGTTGAAGAGTAAAAGACGAAAAGCGCCCTTCAAGCCCAATCTAGATAGCGAAGATGACACACAAAATTTCAGCGAGGAATTTACCAAACAACCAGTGATTGATTCCCCAGCTCCGGTTCCTGTTAATACGCATAGATTGTTCCGTGGCTACTCATATGTGGCGCCGCAACACTTGAAATCGCGCAAAGCGCTGCAAAACGTCTATGACGTTGAGTATTGCAAAGATCCGTTGATGGTAAGAGCCCACATACCTAAATTCGTACATTTCAAATTTATTCACCACGCACAATTTTTTTTTTTAGAATCCAACAAATAGTCCGCCCACGCTTCAATTAGGTGGCGTATTGAGCAATGGCAGTTTCGGCAGCTGCTACACACTAACTGACACCGAAAAGCATTGTAATTACGTGGCTAAAGTGGTGTCTGAAAAATTATATCGCCCTGCCGAAGTAGATGCCTTGAGATCGTGTAATCATCGGAATATCTGTAAATATATTGATACATACCGTAATGGCTCGAGCATTTGGATTGTGATGGAACATGTGGCTGGCGGTGAATTGCAACAGTTGGTACATGCGTCTGGCGGTCTCTCTGAGTCACAATGCTGTGATATTTTCCTACAAATTTGTGATGCTGTGCAATATTTGCACTCAAAGAATTTCATACATGGCGATATAAAACCGGAAAATATATTATTTACCGATACGCAAATGAGACGTATCAAATTAGTCGATTTCGGCTCTGCCAGGTGAGTTTACGAAGCCATTTTTAATGATTTTACGAAGCTACATCCTTACGCATTTTTGTTGATGTTAACCAACCAATGATGTGTGTTCATTTCAGCTATAACTCCAAGGCCGATACTTGGCAAGATGTGCCCCGTTATACACTCGATTATGCACCGCCAGAAAGTCTTGCGGATCCACAATGCACAACGTACTCCAAAGCCTATGACGTGTGGTGTCTCGGCGCAACACTCTACGCCATGTATATGGGTCATCCTCCGTTCAGGCGCAGTCAGAATGAGCAAATTCATGACCGTGTCGTCAGGCAGCGTATAATGGATGGTGAAATGCAAACTAAATCGCCGCGTTGGAAGAATGCCAAACTTGCAATGAGGCAACTAATTGTAGACTTCTGTTTGCAACAAGAATCCGTGAAGCGTGCGTCCATTGAAGGATTGCTGGGTCATCAGTTCTTGTTTGCGAAATTCGATGAACTGCAAAAGGTGCTGTGCCGTTTGAACCGCCAACGATCAGACGAAGTTGAACACTCTGCTGATGAGGAGGATGATGCGGAGGAAGTGGTTGCCACAGAAAGGCACACAGCAGAGAATGTGTCGGTAGCCGAGCTGACGGGAGAATGCGCTGTCGTGACGAATGTAGATGAACTCGTAGGCTATGATATGAGCGTAGATGGTGCTGATGCAAATGTTGTGTATGAAGATATGGAGGGTGTTATTGCTGAACGAAATGAGATGGTTGAGACGGAGGAGGAAGTAGCAGGCGAAATAGAAGAACAGCAACCAGCGGTGCTGGAAGCCGATGAACTAGACAATTATAATGAATGGCAGCAACAGCAGGCAAAACAACAAGCCAGCTCATCGCATGAATCCGATACACAATCGACACACAACCGTCTCGAGTCTGAAGGCGACACAACCAGCGGCCTAGGACGCAGTAAATCCTCTGATCACACACTGATCGAACGCCAGACATTAAGTGTAAATAGTTTGAATGGACTAGAAGCAAGTGGAGAACCAATTGAGTGCGGTGAACTCATTGAACTTGAGTGTGTTACTAGCGAAAAGACTGTAAGCGCCGACGAGCTGAACGATAGCATGCTAGAGGATGAAGTGGAAGTGAATGGATTTGCTGGTTTCGACGAAGACGAAATTATCGAACGTAAAATGAACTATATTGATATACTATTAGCACAGATTGAGCAGAATAAAATTGCTACTGTTGATATTGACGATAATCAACCAATAGAAAATGTGGCAGCACCAATGAAGACTGAACCAGTCGTTGAAAAGACAAATGGAGATATAAGTGCAATTAAGAAAAACGCTGGTACTAAAGCTAAGAAAGCGTTTAGTGAACTGAAAACTAATTATATGGCTAACGAAACCAATAAGACGAATAATAATGGAATGGCCAAAACGTTGGAGACAAATGAACAAACACAAGATCTACGTACGAATAATACAATAAAGCAACGAAATGTAAAACAATTGCGTACCCGTAAGCAATTGGCAAGTAAGAAAACTAAGACTGGCGCTAGGAGTAAAGAAGCAGCAGTGGACACAGTAAAACAGGAAAGTGAGTTAGATTTAATGCCAAACACCGACGTAGCAGAAGAGAATATGCGTACTGAAAAAGACAGCATAAGCAGCAACCCTGATTTAACATTAGCAGCCGAATCGAAAACCATACGATCACGCCGCAACCGACGCAGTATACGCATGCCCACATACGATGATGAAAACAACTGGCTCGGTGTATCAACGCAAATGCGTGCGAAATATGCACAACGCTTCAAAGCACGTTATCGCTTTTTCACGCTCTTGCTATTTAGCACACAAAACGCATTACGCTATTTCAAAATCGAACGTCGCTACTATGAATATCAAACACCACAATCGAGTGAAGCTCAGGAACAGGAAGAGGACACGGCAAACGCTAATAATACACAAACACATGACATAAAAAGGGAAAATAATGAAGGCGTACAAAGTGATAGGCGTGCCAATATCAGTGCGGACACTAAAGAAATGCTTCCAAAGCAACAAAATGGCGAAATCATTACACCCATATCAAAAGCAACCTTCAAAGCCATGACTAACACGGAAAGACAGGCGCGACACAAGCACAGCCAAAGTGGGAGTCTGAATGCCAAGCATGAAAGTAACATTAAGGATATTGTACCGTCGACAGCGGTGCATTTAGTACCGGCTGGCACGCTACGTACGTTGCGTCAACGTCACGTATATAAATGATTGGCGCATCTTACGCGCATTATGGTGGAACTAGAATTCATAGTGGGCTATAGATGTGGTCAAAATTACTACATATTTACTTTTCACATCTTTATAAGTTATTTTTGTAAATTCAGTTATGTTTTCATTTAAAAGCCAGCGGGAATAATAGGCTATTGCAGTTTTGCGTGTAACGAAGAAGAGTACATATTAAATGTGTTAAAAACTGTTTTTTTTTTTTATAAAAGCTCTATAAACTTTAGTATTATGCAAATGTCATTTAAAATGGTTATACGCATTTTGGTTTATATTTTTTTTAACCAGCGGCATTTGATTCTCTTTTGATTCTGTATAGTGTGAATTTGAAATAATTAACAAATTATCTTCAATTTGAAACAAGTTATGAAAATTTATTTACAGTTAGTTAATTCGTTATATTGCCGAGAATTTAATTGTTAATTAGTTATGCGTTCACTACATTGAGTGCAGGGTTGTGAGTTTTTCAATTCAAAAATATATTTTTGGATTAAAAATTACAATTTTTGTTTTAATCCCAAAATCGGAATCAAAAATTTAAATTTTAATCTATGATTGTAAATTCAAAATTTAATTTTTTAATTTAATAGTGAAAATTGAAAATTTAGTTTTTTATTCATTTTGGTATTTGAGGTTAAAAATTAATTTTTAATCCGGTACTTTTACGATTCAAGCTACCGTATTTGGGATTAAAAGTTTTTTTTTTAATTTTCAATCCGGTATTTGGGATTAATTTTTGTAATCCGTTATTAGTGATTAAAAATTGAAAACTTATTTTTAATAAATATTTTCAATGTAACGAAAAATAATTTATTCAATTTTTTTTAAATTCAATATTTGCAACCCTGATTGAGTCACACCTTAAAGTTCGTCAATTTAAGCCGATTTGGTTGGAGAAGTTGTTGCATCACTTCAATTGTAGATTAGTTCAACTGGGTGTAGTGTTTGGAAGTAAAAATTCAGGTATAAATATAAAACCACAAAAGCAAACTACACAAATCTTAATTATAAATTCGACTATTTGATTGTTTTACCTTTTTTTCAATTTTTTTACTTGAATATCATTGAACCAGTTTTTTCTCCGCAATGCATTTAAGTACTATTCTTATTACACGCCTAGTGTTTACTTTTTATGTATGTATAAACTAACTGTCATAATATTTTACTGCAAGTACTAAAACGGTAATTAGTATTTAATATAATGAATACAGCGTTGAAAGCTTATTGTACCTATAGTTCAATTTAAACGATATTTAAAGATGTGAGCAATAAATATAATAATAAAATAATTATAAAAATACCGAAAAAACGTGAAAAAACAAAAGTTATGATAATGACTGCTATTAAATAAATAAGGAACAAATGCATAATTTTTTTAGTAATAGTTAATTGAGATGAATGAGTTTATAGAAATTTTTATCTCAATGAAATATTTGCACGAGACCAAAAAACAAAAGCGAAAACAGAATGAAGTTATAAATATGCATATAAAAAGAAAAAAAACTAAACAGCTGAAGTGGAAAATTCGCCAAATAATATGAATGGCGCCAGCATAGCCAACAAAAAAAGCAACAAAAATCTATTTGTTTACTATAATTTCCATTAATGTTTAAAACACAAGCAAGTGTATACAATTTGCTCCTAATTTTAGTAATATACGCGGTATATATACATACATGAAACATAAAACAAAAAATTAAAAACATAACATTTTAGCAAAACCAAACAGTTTTACGTGTCTACCACACAAAAAACACTAAACAAAGCAAACGGAATAGACACACATAATTATATGCGTAATATTAGTTTGTATATCCAAAAAAAGAATGAATATTCATTATTACATAACTAAATTAATAATAAAAGAGAAAATTGAATATATTTAGCAAACGATTGTAACGTTATTTAAATTATGGCCACCAAACAGATACGTATGTACTAAGTCTAAGTGAAGTGTACTTTTCGAGTTGTCTTAAATCAAAAAATGTAATGGAGTTAATTTAAATAAAAATTGTAAATATGATTATTCTAGTGCGTATTGAAGCGTAAAAGCAACACTTACATATGAAATTTAAAATAATCATGTTTTTATAAGAAAGCTAAAGAGTGAACAAACGTAAAGATATGTTTATGTTTCACGCCACAGAAAATGCTGCGAATTTATAATGCTTGCTCAGATTGTTGTATACAATGAGTATAAATTAATACACTTTTAGAAATAAACGTACTTTTTTATGTACTATTTTTAATTTTCATTTTATTTTTTAATTTTAATTCTTTTTTTTTAATTTTAATTTTTTTTTTAATTTTTATTTTTTTATTTTTATTTATTTTTTTTTAATTAATTTTTTTTATTAATTATCATTTCTTAATTAATTTTTTATTAATTATTTTTTTAGTATTTCTTTATTTAATGTAATTAATCTTTTTTTTTGGGATGTTATCATTTTTTTATTTACGAACTAAGTCGATATACATACATACATATATTTGTATTGGCCATGTAAAACTGTCAATCATAAAAATATGAGAAAATGAAAGTTGTGTGAAGTTTAACTATGAAAAAATTACATTTAAAGTATTTCTTCATACAAATTAATTAAAGAAAAAAATAGCATTATATATCAAATATAAACTTTATCGTTACTCTCTGTTCAAAATTTTTGAATTAATTAAATTTGTTAAATTAAAAACGGCAAATATGATTTCGCAACACACACCTGTATGCCACAATCCTACCCAAAGATCAAATCATTGAGCAGCGGCATAAAAAGCGCGGCAGCCTTATGCTGGTGCTGATGATAAGAAACGAACGAATCAGTTGCTCACATTAAGTTTTCTATGGCTTAAATCGGTTATGTGAAATGTTGGCCAATCCACATAAAACTCTAAAACTGTAATAATTCAATTGGCATAAGCTGCTGCATTCGCTTGACAGTACTTTCCATTTATTACACATTTAACACACAGTTAATTTTTTTACAGCTCAATGCAAGCATCTAAACACCAATGCAATTAATTGTCTATTCCTTACATACATACGTACTTTGAAAAATAAAATAAAAAATAATAGAATGTTTGCACGATTATGTGAAGCTTTGTACATACAAATGTATAACTATGTATGCATAGTTTCATTACTGTTTATGTTAAGTCAAACACAGAAGAAATATAATTTTTGAACACTTCAAGTATCATTATGAAGTCTAAAAATCGAGTCTCGCAAGTGAAATTCGAAAAAAAAATATAAATATATAAAACAGTTTTAAGTCACTAAAATATTAACAAAGCCAGTGTATTTGCGTCCACGGGTCGTAAATATACATACATAAAATAATTTCCTAGCTCAAATCACGTAAATTTATTTAGTCTAGTTAATTTTTTTTTTGTTTTTGTTTATAAACTAAGCATAAATTCTAGTAAAATATTAAAAGAAATTACCAAAATATGCACGCATATATATTACTACTGAATTACAACAACAACAACTTACCCAAGGGTAATATAATGTTTATTTTTTTTGTTTCAATTTGCTTATTTTTAATATTATTATTAAACTTTTCAGTTACAAGAATATTTCTGTTTATATTCATATAAGTTGAATTTAGCTACATTTGTTCGTTTTTAGTTTTAATATATAAATTCGTTTGTAATTTTTCTTCTATTTAAGTATGTTGGCATTACATTTAACACAATTTAACTAATTAATTAAACGAAATACTTTTAACGCCAATTATCTTACTCAACTACACAATATATGTATATCTAATATGAGCATAATGATTAAACAAATAATATATTTTACTCTACTTTACTTTAAATTACTTGCAAGCGCGAAAAAAACTACAACGCATTACTTAATAATAAATTTTGTTTTGAAAAATTTTAATCTTGTGTTTATTATTTCATTTATAATCATATTATGTGCTTCAGTTTGCCTCACTTTAATAGTATTTATAAATATTTTATACAATATGATCTTTCGTTATTTCAACTCAATGCTTGTTAGAAGGCGGTCATTTTTTCACGAAATAACAAAGCGCCTAAAAGATGGTCACAAAAAAAGCGACTCTGCCCACTAGTGTATTGCATATTCGTATATTACGACAGGAATGAAGATACATAATATCGCTCATTTGCTGCAAGACCGGCATAAATCAAAAAACGTGATTTTTGAGTTAATGCTGCAGAATTGTTCGTTATATCATACTTCATGTTGAGTGCAAAATTCATATGAATACCTCTTATATGCTCCGCTTGAGAAGAGATGTAAGGTTGGAGTCACCGTGTAAGGTTGTAGTCAGTTAAAAACTTTACACGCGTTTTCTGGAGAATCGATTTTTTTGACTTATGCCGGTCTTGCAGCAAATGAGCGATATGTATATTATACTTATTATACTTTACGCAACAAATTGAACTAAGTAACCTTTTGAATCGAAGTTTTTTAGGGATTATCAAAATTTGTTCGTCAGTTTCTGAGATATCCGAACAAAATTTAATGCGTAGATGTATTTTCATATTCTATTGATCATTTGTCGGAATTGGACAATTATATATGATTATAAAGGAGATATGTCATTCCTATACAACCGCTTATTAAGATTTTTTAAACATCGCCTTAAAAATCGCCGGCCCGAAACTGCTTTTAGACTCATATTCTCTTAAGCAAAGATGTTCAAAATGATCCGTAGAGTATTTTCCGCACACGAGATTTTACAGGAATAATCGACCCGCTCTAATGAATATACTTACTTATGTAAATACATAAAAAACGTGAAATTCATAGCTGGACATAACCTCTCAAAAAACCGCATGATTTTTTATTTCTGCTTCATGAAAACATTCATTGGCTTTTCGATGTTTTCTTAAAATCTGTACAAACCACTCCATTTCTCGGACACGGTGTGGATCGCAAATGAAGCTTGACCAAGTATCGAGTATAGATAACCTACATACATAATTTTTTCCAACTTAAAGGAGCTTGTAAGAAATTCCGATACTTACACAACGGAAATATTTCAATCTAAAACTTTTTTTTTTACAATTTTCACAATGTGACTTCTTCATTTTTCTATTTTTTTCCAATGTTTTTTACAATGTGACTTCTTATTTTTTTTAATTTTTACCAATTTTTTAGAAATACTGAAAAAAGATATTTGAATACGCCTAAAAGTATGTACATCAAAAAAGGTTGATTAATATAATTATAAAAAAATTTTAGTTATCTTATTAATATTTATTAAAATCAATTATTTACTAAAATAATAAAAAAGTTTTGAGTGTAAAATTAAATATTTATAAGCAAATAACCTTATGTTACATTGTTGCCAAAATAGGATACACAGCCATTATAGGGAAAAATGTATATAAATACAAGCCTACAATATTTCTTTGCTTGAATAAAAGTAAACAGTGAATATATATCAGTAATACATTATATTAAATTAAAAATATATATTATATATTAAAAATAAGATTTAATGTATGCATACTATATAAACAAATAGTAGAATAACAATAAAGTTAAGTAAAATATGAATATTGATAAAAGGGACAGTAATCAAAATCTGTGTAATTCTGAACATACAAGTATATATTTTTTTAAATATGAAAAATAAATACAATAAGGCCGTAGTCCCCACAAATAATATGAATTATTGATTACTGAATACTTGAATTTCCTTTAAGGTTTCCATTTATATGCATGTATGAGTAGGAAAAGCCGACGTCGAGAGGACATTCGATATCAATGTACCAGTATGCATAGCTTAACTACCATTACGCAGTTTTTTAAGAATATAAAAATGCATATCGGAGTTTAAAAACATTAATCAGACATGACTTAAGCAAACAATGCAACTTCACAAAGAGAAATTTCAAAAATATTAATAAAATAATATTACTAAAAATACTAATTTTTTTGTGCAAAAACCAAAAATATTTGTAAAGATATATTATCAATCTATGTATTTAAGTAAACAAAGGTAAAGCAAAACATTTATAATTAATGATGCCTTTAAATAAAAGTTGCCTTATATCAGAGACAAAAAAATGGAAAATAATTAAAATAACAAAATAAACAGAAATAAAAGATGCCACAGTGCAGCATTTGTGCAAACTTTTTTAATACTAATAATAAAACCAAAATAAAAATAAATTATAAACGATTAAAAAAAAAACATTTATGAAATATTATGGAAAAATCAGTTATAATATTTTCAAAATTATTTTAAATTATGAATTGGTTAAAAATCGAATGCTTTATTTATATAAACGAGCAGCGTTGCGAATTTTTTGTTTAAAAAATTTGGATTAAAAACTGATTTGGTCATAAAATTTGAAAATGTTATATTTTAATTAAACAGTAACACTTGCAAACCTAAATTTAAATACCAAACATCTCGGATTAAAAACTGATAAATCAATCTAATCATTTCAGTGCGTAAGTTTATTTACTGTCCGGTAAGAACAGTATTCAAGATGATAGCTCTGTGCGAGTTCTGTATTAAAATGGTACTAAAACATTTTTTTTTTTCATTTTTAATTCAAAGTTTGGGATTGTTTTTCCATTATTTTTAATTTTCTTTCTTGAAATTACAATTTTTTTTCAATTATTATATTATATCAGATTTTCGGAATTACAAATTAAAAAAGACAGGCCTCTCAATGACTTACATAAGTACGAGTGATATAACTCAACTTCCATGTTTCAAAATATATTTGCAAAAAAATAATTTTTGAATATTATTTTTGACTAATTTTTCATTTCTAATCTTTCCAGAAACTAATTAATATTATTCGTTAAAAAATTAAAACATACAAATAATAATAACAAAAAAATATTAAAAAAAAACAAAATTTTATAAATTTCCTTGCAAAATCCTTGAACACATTTTAATACTTTTTTTAATGCTAATTTCCAAATTAAAAAAAAAATATAATAAAAATAAAAATTATTTAATTAAAAACTCCCGAAATTTCATTTTTTTATTCTAATTCCCAAAATGTTACAAAAAATTTTAATTTGTTTTGAACCTCCTAAAATACGTTTGAATATTTTTTTTAATGCTGATTTCCAATATATAAAAAGAATAAAAATTCATTAATAAATCCAAAACACATTTTAATATTTTTTAAAATTCTAATTTCCAAGATATTAAAAAAATAATTCATTTTAAAACTCCCGAAGCACATTTTAATATTTTTTTATTCTGATTCTCGAAATAAAAAAAAAAACAAAAACCATTCTTTTATTCAAAAATCTCGAACCATCTAAAATTATATTTTTTAATATTTATTTTTTTATTTAATTTAACAATTTTTTAACTCTGCTTCGCATGTGTTAGTATGGTATGTTTGCTAGTAATTCAAAAACCAACAACAACTTATGTATATCGTAATTTAAGATTTTATTCAATAACATACATACATATGTATATACATATGTGTGAAAAAATTTCCTTTGCCTTAAAACTAAAAAAAATGATTCTAATAAGTATGATTAAGCTCAAAACATACCACAAATATGGAGGGAAAACATGTAAGAAAAAAGGGCAATACAACTAGGTGCAAATACATATAACTTTTATATAGTTTGAAAAAAATATTATGTGTTGTAAGAGAGACAGCCAAAGAGAGAGAAGAAATGATCGAATATGAAAGAGCTTGTACACGTATAGTTAGTTATTTATGCATATAAATACATACATATATATGTATGTACTTATAATATGTGTGGGTAAACAAAATATACTATTTATTCACACTAGAATAAGCAACCATGACTATATTTCATGAAATCGGTTAAGATCCAATAGAGTTAAAAATAATATATATTTAGTATTAAATATAAAAGTAGTGCAAAGTATTGATAACAACTTTTTCTAGTAAGCAATTGAGTCGAATATAAATTAGTTATAAAAGTAAATTAGTTAAAATTAAGAAATGCATATACATATATAAATCATATACAATAAAAGCAAATTGAAATTGTTATAAAATTGTATGTAAGTATGTATATTGCATGTAGAAAGAATTATAAATAATACCAAATTAACACCGACAACAAAAATAACTGATTCAAAGAAACTTTTATTAACAACAAAATACAGAAGAGGGAAATTTTTTTCTTTGGAAAATGATGAGTAAGGGGGTAGTCGAGTGCATTACCTGCAGTCGGTGTGTGGTCGATTAATATCGTGGCCGCCCCAAATTTTACATATTTTATACACTTTTTAGTGTTAGAAACTGACAGCTTCAAAATAAAAACAAGAAAACACATCAGTCAGCTTAAACGACAGCTATGTGTACATAAATATAGTAAATAGTATGGAAGTCCGATCTGAACAATTTGTTCTGAAATTGTGCCGTTGCCTTGGGAAATAATTCTTGCAAAATTCTGCGAAATTAAAATGTTTCCGTAGAAGGACCAAATTTGGACTGCTTAGTTTGTATTGCAGCGATATGCTATAATGATCCGATATCCGCGGTTCCGAATGCAAAATTTCTGATCGATAAGATATCTGTACTAGTTGACATATATTCAGAGACATGGCGGAACCGAATAATCTCATAACGCTGACCATTTCATCTCCAACGTTTCCTTCTAAGTGTTAAAACTTCATTGGGCATAACAAATGGAAAACTGGGGTGAACAAGTGTAAGTCCAATTATAATTTAAGGTTTAGTTGCTATATTCTATATCGCTTACCTCTTAATGCGCTTCCCACTGAAAGATTTATGAGTGCTAAAAATGCGTTTCCTTTTTTTTTTTTAATTTATGACTATTGTGTTTTATTGATTTCTTATAAAATTAACAACTTGAACTAAGTGTCTAATTTTATTTATTTTCTCTTTTTGTTAGTGTTTTTTTTACTCACGCCACCTTTCTTCGAACGCTTTGTGTATGATTTCGAGTTGGAGTGTCGTTTCTCCTCCCATTTCAATTGTTTCACCGATGATTTATCCTTATTGAAAATTGCTTGCGAAGTGCCCTGTCCTTTTGTCTTACCCGTCTCTTCTAACAGTTCAGCGAAATCATCGGCAGCCGCGAACAATGAACTCATATCTGCAAACGAAACAAGGCCGTTTAATAAAAATTTGTAAATACTCTAATTATTTTACTTACCATCACTGTGTTTAAGTTTCTTTGCAAAGCTCTTCTCATTCAAAGCTAGTGAGCGTTTTTGCGATTTTTTGCCCTTCGAAGCAGCAAAACCGCTATCATCATCATCTTCATCTTCTGTGCCACTCATGTCCTCCGGCATGCTGTCAGCTTCTTCCTCATCACTTAGATCAGCGGGCGCATCCTCATCGTCTAGTGATATTGAACCATCGTCATCATCTTCATCTTCGTCATAATTTTCATTAATTGAGCCGTCCTCATCGTCAGATGCATCACTGCCACCGGCGAAATCAGTTTCTTCAATATCATCATCACCCCAATCCGCGTCAATGTCTTCCACAGCATCGTCATCGTCATCTCTGTTTGCACCCTTCTTCTTCTTCTTGCTTTTGTCTTGTGACTTCAATTCGCCACCCAATTCCTTTAAGAAGTCCAGCTCTTCTTCTTCAGCATCCTCAGCGTCTGCTGCCGCTTTAGCTTTCTTGCCAAAGTAACTGCCAAGATATTCCTCAAATTCATCATCGCCTACTTCGCCTTCCTTTAGTAGCTCATCATCGTCCTCGTTCTCAACATCATCAGCCTTCTTCTTGATTTTATTCGCTTGTGCACGCTTTTGTTCAAGGAAATTGAAAATATACATCTCATCCTCAGTGCAGTTCGACTTCGTCAAACTTTTTATTGGTTTGCCACGCGTTCCGAACGCCACATAGCGCTTATGCGATATAACAGGCGCCTCATCCTTCTGGTTATCCAACTTTTTAGGGTTTTTGAAGGCAAAACGTTCCAGAAAATGTGGTAAGCCGAAATCCCGAAGAGGATCGCCATAATAGTCAATTCTCTTTTCTGCAATTTTAAATCAAAAAATTACTAACACTTTTCATATACATTTTTGGTTTGAAGTGGACACTTACGGTTCAGTATATTATCGGCGAATACTTGTATTGTGGGATGGTAATGTTCGCGCAACAGCAATAATTCATCACGTAATGCAAACTCTGCGCCGGCAAAGGCAGGCGCCCGGTGATATGGATCATATTTGTTGGGTGCCATATCACGTACTTTTTGTTCAGAAGCCGTTGAAGCCACTTTTGCGTGATGCCACGACGAAGTCGTCGAGGGATTTTCCTTAGCTTCGTCGGTTTCAATTTTTTCTGCAGCTTCTTCTTCATCGCGGATATCCTCATACTTTTCCTCACCGTCGCTATCAAATTTGGACAATTCCGCATCAGTAGCGTGAACTTGAAGAGCTTTTGGCAAATCACCGGCAGATTTTCCGTCATTACCAAAATGACTTATGCCACCGGCCAACTCTTTACGGCTGCGCAGCAATTTATGTACAACAATTAGACAACCAGCAGCTGTGTTTGCTGGCATATAGAGCGCACATTGTAGCAAACGTTTGATAAACGCTTGTGCACGAGGCAAATTTGAGTCTATATGTATGGCACGATGAATGATATGCAGTAATTGTGCGGCGGTTTTAACACCAATATTCACTAATTCCAAGTCATTCATTTTCTTATAGAGTGCATTGTAGAAACGGTCTGACTTTTCGGTTTTCACAGTCAGCAATTGTAGAAGTAAACCCAGCGTCTGTACTGCAACGTGTATGTCTGCCAAATGCACGAGACGATAGATGGTATCTTGCATATCCTTGCTGAGTATTTCCGTTGAGCCTTCTCCGGGTTTTGCCTCTATGATGGCCTTTTGTAAGCAACGTAAAATTGCCTGCATGGTACGGTTATTTACAGCGCCTTTCTTAACAAGCACTTTGAACAGCGCGAAACACACGTTTACTAATTTCGAGCAAACCTCAGGCCGACCTGCCGGTGCAATACTGGCCAGAAAGCAAAGTGCAAAATGTTGAGCACGATCAGAAATGTTGTTACGGAAAAGCAGCTTCTCAGATTCGGCAACAATTACACCGCACATATTGGGATGTCGATGAGCAACTTCTGTAAGATGATGCAATGCTTTTGAGGCGACTTTAGCAGTGGGGTCACCCAGTTTGTTGATAAGCAATGTTAGTAACATTTGCTCTTTTTCTGGTGCGAAAGATAACAATTGCGATGCCGCTACAATGCCTGCATTCTTATTATGTTCTTGACCCGTTTGTAGTGCCTGTTGCAGATTTTTTAGAAACTCTAAAAAGGTGATATTGTAATATTAACTCAATTTTATTAGGTATGTACTTACCAAAATAGTGCTCTTTTAACTCATTCTCGAAGTGCCAGTAAGCATATATACGTTGTTGTTTCTCTTTGCTTAATTCTGTATTTTTGCGCACCAATTTCCAGTCAGCACCACGCATTTGTAGTGATAATAGTTTACGATGAGGCGGCAGCAAAACTTTTTTCCACAAATCAACTAATATAGTCACCACTTCGTTTGATGACTTATTCGACATTTTGGTAAAACCGATTAAAATACCCAGCGCCTCCAAATTTCCTAAGGGATTACTTGTGACTAATAAAGCACCGGCATTGGCTCGATCTTTGGCTGTACCTTTACGTAAAGCAGTTTGCAACCAACGCGCATCGGAGGCATTATCTATTGAAGTGTGAAATATTTGTACAATATTATTCTCGGTACTTTAATAGGATAATACAATTTACGTTTTAAAAATGTTGGCATTTCAGCATCGAAAGCGTTCTGGCATATGTTGTGTAATTCCAATTGTTCTTGATCTTTCATGTCCAGCACCTCCTCTGATGAAGGATAATCAGGGAACTACATAATAAATCAACTGTATATTCAAGTACATACGTAGTTTTACAGTACTTCATTAAATACTTACCACATTGAACCACTTTTTATTTGTGTCCAACTCGTCTTTTTCATCTTTCTTTTTTTGGCGCTGCTTTTCGCGCTTGGCAAAGTAATCATCCTCGTCTTCCGCCGCTTCAAGTACTTCTTGTGCACCTTCATCTTCAGATTTTATATCTTGTTCCGAATCATCTACTTTAAACTTTTTCTTCTTTTCCTTTTTTTCGGCATTTAGTTTTTTTACAGCGGTCTCGTCCAAGATTTCTCCATCATCGCCAAATACAATTTTTTTATTTTTTGGTTGCGTCGTGATACTAATTGAAGAGCCTGTGTTTGGCGCCATTTGTTAATTAATAATATAATTTTTTAAATAGAAACTTTTTAAAAAATTATGCACTATTTACGCGTATAATACAAAACATAAAATAATACACGTGCAATGAAGCTAAATGTCAAAATAGGGACAGTGTGTCATTTACTCATTTCGATAGAGGGATCTTATTTATTTGAAACTATGAGGGGACTATTTTAGGTATTGTGTATTTATTTATGAATATTTATTATTATTTATAAACACAATATAATAAATGTGTTACCAAAATATGATTTTTTAACGCAAATAAAAATTTTAATAGCGAATTATTTATCATCATTTATCAATGATCAATGATTGCGATATGAGATTCGTAATTAGGCATTAATTAGGATATTAAAGATATTTTCATCATTTCTGTTATGCATTTTGTATATTTATAAATAAATCGGAATTCAAAAAAATTGTTATTAAAAATATTCGAACTCGAAAATTGGGGTAGCGAACGTCACAAAAATGTTAGTATGTAGTAAGAAAAAATGCAACCCTACAAAACCGCAAAAATGTTAGTATAACAACAGAAAAGTGGAAAAACAACTATGTGCAGTTATATTTTTGGATTTAGATGTGAGTTTCTATAAATATTGAGTGCTGTTAATTTTACTGTATAAAAATTAAGGTTTAAATAATCCATCATTAAATATCTGTCTGTGAATTAAAAGTAGATAGCACAATAATCGTATATAATCAAATATATAGAGACTTAATCGAAAATGAATGAAGCAGCATTGGCCAGCATGATTTACAACGACCCCATAGGCATCTATGAGCAGCCCAGGTAAAGTGTTTAAAAAATTTAAAATATATACATATATAATTTGGCAGTAATGTTGTCTTTAAAGGCCGCGTTTCATATTTAAAATGCCGCGTGTTGTGCCCGACCAAAAGGCGAAGTTTGAAAGCGATGAACTATTCCGTCGTTTGAGCCGGGAAAGTGAAATCCGTTATACTGGATACCGCGAACGTGCTCAAGAGGAACGCCAAATGCGTTTCCACAATGGTTGTCGTGAGGGTCATACTGAAATCTCATTTGTGGCATCGGGTACGAATCTACAACTCGTTTTTAACGCAACCCAAAACCCATATTTACATGATAAGGAATGCGATTTTGATAAAGAGCATGGAAAGGTTTATATAAAGTCGTACTTTATAATGAAC
>NC_064307.1:13090263-13156364 GCF_023373825.1 Bactrocera dorsalis | reverse complement strand
TCAAGTTTCTATAATGTATGTATA
This sequence comes from Bactrocera dorsalis, assembly GCF_023373825.1. NCBI lineage: Eukaryota > Metazoa > Arthropoda > Insecta > Diptera > Tephritidae > Bactrocera > Bactrocera dorsalis. Next base: position 13,156,340 of record NC_064307.1, on the reverse strand, counting down.
CCTTAATTAGACACTTGCCTCGCCGTTCAATACTTTTGCCGTGAAAATAATCAAATTAATTCAATTTTATGTTCTGAAAAGTTTTATTTCGTTGAATAACTTCTTTGCTTATGCGAACATTTTTCATTTAATTTATTTGCATTCTTCGACAAAAGTGGAAGTGGCAGGCAAGCGACCTTCAATTTATGTTTGAATAACCACCAAAAAACGCTTGATTAATGTTTCGATGGCAAACGGGCAGATGACGAATGCTTGACGATTGAAGATTTTAATTGTCATTACTTTGCTTTAAAAATTACCAAATATAGCTGTTAAATTTCGAAAATTTTTCGAACAACTAATATATTGAAAAACACAGCTAAAAATATCTTCGTTACCAACTTCAGCTAACCCCAGGCGCGCTACGCCTGCTATCACATTAGCTGCTCACTTTGACATTGACCGCACCGGCTTATCACAGCTCCTAATTAATTAGCTAAAAAAGTTTTCCGTAAGCGCAAAAGTTACAAACAACTTCCGGTGTACGCGCTGCCATTACAACACCTGCTTTGCATGGCTGCCAGCCAAATAAATATATTTATATATATACTAATTAAGTATTTGTATATAAACACAAGCGCTTAAAGGCAGCAGCTCGGCGACCACGCTGCGTGTGCATAATTTCGTTTTGGGCGTAACGGCGCTGCGTGTTTGCGTTAATTATGGCCGAAGTCATCATTGATGCGCCACTTGACGACCAACCAACCGACCGGCCGACCGGCTTTGGGTGAAGGTAAGCCGTGTCATTACCACCGTTAGCGCGCCAATTAATCGCTGTAACATTAACTTAAGTATTCATAATAACATTTTAATAGAATTTCATATTTTTTGCTTTTCATTTATGTGGTTTTTTGTTGTAATTTAAGAATTTCGCGTGAAATTTAAGGCAACTTTTGTTTGTATATTGCTCGTGAGAACAGTTCAATAAACTTGAGTGTGAAAACACCTTAAATAAATAAATTACACGCTTGCAGTCAACGTTCGGTGGCAAAGACCTGAGGCGACTTTTAGAAATGGGCGCATATATTTGTTGTAGATACATATATACATGAGTGTATATCTCATACGCTCCTTTGTCGTATCATTTCATTATTTTGGCAAAGAATTCGCCAGTGAATTTGTGCGTTTTCAGACGTATAATTTCCATTTCTGCTTTAATGGCACAAATACAGGTCGATTCATCGATTTTACTCGATTGTCATGGCTTCTGTTGGACACAGTATACTAAGCAGGTGAATTTAAGGATAATTCAGTCTATTATCACAATAGTGGAGCCAAATAGCATGAAATTAACTTTTCACTTTTCGTAAGGCTAAGGCCGATGACATAGTGTAGCCATTAACAATGCAGTGAGCAAGTCGAAAAAGATTTAACTTCTGTACCTAGACTTTATATTGGGTAGTCGGAAAAGTCGTATCGTATTTTGTCAAATAAAAATATCTACAGGTAAATAGATCAGTATAATATTTTGATATTTCAAAAGGGTTTCGACTGGCTCTTGAGCTTTATTTCACTATGAGCTCAGCCTAAGGGTACAAATTAGTGAGATTTGAGCCAGGAATGAGTCTAACTGGGAAAACTCTAGTTTTCGATACGTGTAATGTGACTCAGAAGGGATTGCATACAACATTATATTGTTGAAAAAGCGTCCGGGACAAGTACTTTAATGTGATTTTGAAATGGAAGGATAGCAGGAGGTAGAGCGATAGTGTGTATATATTTTTGAGAGGGGTGGATATAAAGCTATGAATTTACGAAATACTAGAAGCAGGGATATCAAGCGAGTTTAGGGATTGAATTAGAAATTTATGTTGGATAGGAATTGAATACTGATGGAAGGGATTGAGGAATAGCTATGGGTATCGGAATTTTATGGTAATTGAAATTGGAATTGGTATGAAGAAAATATTATGGAATAGATCAGTAGGTAACGTACCTCTTCTATATTCGAACAGTGATAAATAATAATGATAAGGAGTAGGTGGAGGAATAAGGATATGATTGGGATTATAAGACGGAAATTGAAGGAATGTAAGGCAAGGTAATAGCAATGAAAGGAATCGGATATGGGAGTAACTCTTAAGAAATGAATGAGGAATATGGAGAGGATTTGGTATGTAATTAGGAACATTGGATAAAGGATGGGATAAAGTATGGTAAGGAATCGAATGGGAGAATAAGGATTATGGAGTAGTAGGAATTGGATATGGGAATAGGAATGAATATGGATTATGAAGAGGAATTGGGATGTAATTAAGAATAAAGGATAAGAGATAGGTAAATATATGGTAAGGGATTGGATGGGAAAAAGAGGATTATGGAAAGGAATTGGGTTATGATTAGGAACATGGGATATGCGATAGAATAATACATGGTAAGGGATTGGAAAGGAAAATAAGGATTATGGATAGGATGATAAGGAATTAGGTGGGAAAAAGGGTATTATGGAGAGGAGTTGGGATGTGATTAGGAACGTAGGGTAAGGGATAGGATAAGATATGGTAAGGCAAAAGAGGATTATGGAGAGGAATTTGGATGTGATTAGGTACATAGGGTAAGGAATAGGATAATATATGGTAAAGGTTCGGAAAAAAAATAAGGATGTAATTAGAAACATAAGAAAATATATAGGATAAAATATGGTAAGGGATTGGATGGGAAAAAGAGAACTATGGAAAGGAATTAGGATGTGATTAGGAACATAGGGTTAAGAATAGGATATCAAATGATAAGGGAACGGATGGGAAAAGGAGGATTATGGATAGGAATTGGGCTATGATTATGAACAAAGGGTGAGGAATAGGATATTATATGGTAAGGGATCGAATAGTAAAATAAGGATTGTGTACGGGAAATGGGATGTAATTGGGATGTTCATTGGAGGATTGTTTGAGAAAATGGGTATAAAGTTAAGGAGTAGAAGTGGATTAGGGAAAAAGGTATGCTTGGATATTTATTTAGGAATAAGGATGAAAGGATTTGAAATCGGGAATGAATTATTAGATATGAATGTGGAACGGAATAAAAAGTTAGAAGCTGAAAGTGGGGCTAAAATAGGTTAAAAATAATGAAAGCGGAAAAATTTAGTGAAGTTGGCGCAAACGACATAAGAATAAAATCAAATGTAAATAAGGGATTGGGGAATAAGAGTTTTAGGAGGAGTTCCAACCTAAGAAACTAAGAATTATGATTGGGAATGAGAAAAAAAATATAGAGATATGTAATTTCTCAGTTGGTAGTAGTTAAGGTTTACAATAAATTAGATTTTTAGTTTTCGAAAGAAAAAATTTCTTCTCAGAAAAAAAAAAACAAAGAATTATATGAAAAACTCAAATGTTTTGAACTGCTCATTTTTCGGCTGAACGTAATTCATTCAAAAATAATTCATACATACATATATACATGAATCAAACAATTTTATGCATTTAGAACTTCAAAGCGCTCTAAAAGTCGCACAAATTCGACTGAATCTATGAATACTAATGCACACAGCATCTTTCTGCATTAAACTGTACCGCTGCGCTTTCGACAAGGTCGTTTTCGTACGCTTAATAGGCGTTCAAATCAAATTAACATAAACATGACTGCACTTTTTTGACCGGTTTTCCACATGCTGATTGAAATATTTAATATTTGTTTTTACGATTATGATGAGCACATACGCAATTATCTACACTAACATACTTATGCTAATGCAATGTTGTAATGGTTAGAAAAAAAGGCATACAAGTTGCCAGCAGCTGAGAGCGGCCGTTACAAGCGTTGGTGAGAAACCAATATATGGGCAGTTATTGAACTGGTTGTCCCAAATATATATGAATGCATGTGCACATGTTCGCTGCACAAGTGTACTGCCTCTCCGCCAACGGCTGACATTAGACGACTGTCAAAAAATCCATTTTTCAACATAATAACGCATTATTTGCTGCATAAAAAATACATAAATAATATGTGTAGTTATGTTAACAGTATTTTTGTATGTATATATGTATGTCTTGGAGCGCACAAATTGAAAGCAAACATTAGCACATCAACACAACAACGCAGCAAACGGGCATGGCCTGTGTCTGGGGCGTCGAAGCCAATGAACATTCAACATTAGGCAGCAAGCATGTAATTACAACAAAACAGAAAAGGCAGAAAAGGTGGTAGTCGCCGACTTGACAGTGAGAACAGTTAATGCAAACAAAAATTGACGAAAATGTGCGGCAAACATACAAGCAAGCAAATGATGCGCACGCGCACACAACTACAAGAATTTGCACGGTAAACGCATTAATGCTAATGCAACAACAACCTGTAATGGCAGCGCGGCACAAGTCTATACATATGTATGTATGTATGTGTACGTGTGTACATTAAATATTTGCGAACGAGAAGTGTAAACTCATGTCTTACACGCTTTAAAGTTGTTGAGTAATTTTTAATGTGGCGAGCGCGTGCGGCTGTATGTGTGCTCATTATTTTTACACATAAAAACATTTAAAGAATTCAATAAATTTTAATTACAGGCGCACGGGCGCTTGTGCACAAAAGTTGACAACAACAACAAAAAACAATAAAAAATGTTTTCCCGCTGAGCAGCCGCTCTGACAGCATTGTGAGCATAAATGCTTTTTGATAGACAGTTAGACATTCAGTCTGGCGCACTGACAGCGCGTTCATGCAGGCGCTACTGCGCTGATATTGATGTTGCTGATACTTTCAAAGAATCGCATTGCGCATGCGTTCGAAGGCATTTATTTATTATATGTAGATGTGTATTGGTTTTTTTTTTTCACTTGCTGGCGGCAAGCCTCTCCAATAATTGCAGCAGAGAGCGCGAGAATTGACAGCTGTCAGTATGTCAGTCGGCAATGTGGGCGTACTTGAGACAAAGTGGGTTGATTCGATTTGATTTCAGGCTTTTTGCGCAAACTGTGTCGAGATGTTATCGCGACTTTTTCCCACAATGAGAGCGCTATGCGGCTTTCCGTTTTTTTGTAATTTTTTTTTTTGTTTTATTTTATTTTTTTATTTTTATTTTTTTTTTTATTTTTATTTTTTTTTTTTAATGTACCTTCTTCAAATATCAAAAGGCTGGCATGTTTTAGATTGGCTAGCCGCAAATCATGCTGCGTTCTAGGCAATTAATTGTCTGCAATACAGCCAGACACATAAGAAAAATATTTAATAACCACTTTTACGACAGTTATTTCTAGTCAGAAATATTTGCATGAAGACGCCATGAAATCTATGACTTTCAATCTTTCCATATAACTATAATATACTCTTCATACTCTTCATGTGCGTGGTTTTGTCACTTGCACGTATAATTGAATATAACTTTAATATGCGCACAAGCCATAAATAACATAAACGTCATTGTTTTGCACTTCAAACAATTCACGCTTAGTCTAAAGGCAAATACAGTGGCAGACAGTGGTGATGTGTCAGCAAACAAAGCTGCTGTAGAGAATATGAGAATAACGCGGCGTGGCACGGTACATCCGTGTGCTAATATTCATAAGATGCGTTCAGCTGATATATTGAACTGGATTGGTGAATGCCGTTAGAAATCTACATAAAAAACTGAAAGTGGTATTCGGAATTCAGCAGCGCACTTTTATATTCATAAAAAATGCATTAATATCGAAATTGTTACTGTTGCCACACACACACAGTATGATTAATACACCATAGTATATGATCCATTGCCTGCTTTATTGCCAGTAAACTGGCTTACTTGCTCATTTTGTTTCACATGAAACATTTTGTAATATTTCGGAAAGCTTAATGTGTTCGCCTTGAGCTGTCAAAACAACAGCATACTTAACTCTCTTCTTTCGTTATATTAAAATGAAGATTTTAATAACGTATAAATATGATGTGGTTGCAATCGATATCTATTCGCTTAGTTGTGCGTATTTTATTTCGAAAAATTGACAGCAGTTGCATTTATCATAAATAAAAATTAATTTAATAACACAGTAAGCTGTCAGTGTTGACATAGCCCACAGCGTCACTGAAGGATACGGATTGAACTTGACGAATTCGTGAAATAAATCAAGCTAATGGATTATAAAAATGTTTGACATGTTTCTGACAAGGTAACCTATTGGATTTGTTTATATAAAAAAAGTTTATTATATTCAAAATTTATATTGATTGTGGTAAAAAATATAGTAAACAAGCTAATTTGTTTGCTGAAAGTATTTATGGATTTTTTTGAACGCACTTTTTTGTTTAATTTGGTTTTTGAGTTGACAGATTTGTCAAAATTTGGCGAAATGGTTAACAAAATGGCAACACTGCCTAATAATTTTGTCCATATTAGATTATAACATAACTTGATATTGAAGCCTTAAAAACTTTTCAATACCAATCTCTTCAATATGCTTAACTTTGGTGCATTCAAATATATTATGCATTGCGTAATGCCAGTTTTACATCATGCCAGTTTTTTGACAAGAGTTATGAAGCAAAAAGTCAACAAAGAAAAATTAGGCACAAATCGTTAGAAATGGTGTTTATTTAAGCATTTTTCACAGAGAAAAAATTTATATGTTACTTAACAACTTTTAAAGTGATATTGAAGTACTTTGTCAGTGAAATGACAAACCGAAATTTTATATTGAAATATTTTGGCAGTCAAATGAAAAACGAAAATCAACACAAGCCCAATAATCTTATGGAACTTATGCATAATGAAGAATTATATCAAAAAGCTGCTACAGTTTATTTAAAAACCTATATTTTGCATTAATTTTTCAATGAAATATAAAATTTTTGTTATATAAATATTTTCGAAAATTAATTTAATATTAAAATTTAAAAATCTCAAAATTATTTTAATATGTAAATTTTACTGAAAATTTATTAACTTTTATGTTTGGAAAATTTTTTTGTTGCAATTTAGTTTTTTTATAATTATTGCTTTTTTTTTGTATTAATGAAAAAAAGCTAAAAATTTTGCTTTCCCTTTCGTAAATAATTAGTAAGTTTTATTAAATTTGTTAATAATGCATGCAGATAAATATCGGTTTAAATTATTTTTGAAAGCAGAATTTTTAGTTATTGAAGCTCTTCACAAGTTTTTATAAAAAATTTAAAAATTAAATGAAAAAAATTATGAAAAAAGTTTAAATAAAATTTTTTTTAAATATGCAACAAAAAAATAAAAAAAAAATAAAAAAATAAAAAAAAAATTAAAAATTAAAAAAAAATAAAAAAAAAATTTTAAATTTTAAAATATTTTATATTATATTTGCAACAAAGAATTATTAACACAATTAAAAAAATAAAAAAAAAAATTTTAAATATATTAAAATTTAACAAAAATCTAAAATTCGTTGTTTAAATTCATTTCTGTTGTAAGAATATCATAAAAGAAAATTATGAAAAAAAATTTGAATACAAAAATTTATTATAATAGTAACAAGAAATTATAAAAAAAAATTAAAAAATTATGCAATTGGAAAATAGGCTACAAATTAATACAAACCTTAAATGTATTATTTAAATTTTATTTTTAATATAATTGCAACTAAAAATAATAAAATTAATTACAAAATTTAAAAAAAAAATTGAAAACACATACATATATTACAGTTTAATAAAAACAACAAAGAAAAGTACGTTATGTACTCGTATTACCTAGTTAAGAATTTCAATAAGTATACTGAAAATTTTAAAACAATATTCCAATATAAAAAAAATGGAAATTTCAATTAAATATACCATATACGTAATCCATATACGTAATGCATATATATTTCGATAACCATAAAAAATATATAGAAATCACTTTAAAGGATTCCAAATAACTGAAATATATATTATTTTTTTAAATATTATGAAATACATTTTCAAAAAAAAAATTTAACATAAAATCATGTAAGAAATGTTCAAGCCTAAAATTTTTATTTTATTCTAAATTTTAGTATATATTTTGGAAACAACATTTTTTAGTTGCAAAATTTCACTTTTAATCAAATTCAAATTATATGACAACCAGATATATATGTATATGCTCTGAAAAATCTATATGAAATGCTGCTACATTTTGTGCCTCACATTAATTTTGCATGTTTGTGTAAATACCAGAAAAATATTTATTTATTTATTTGGCATATGAATCCTCTTACAAAAAAATGTATTAGATAACCTATAAAACTACATATGCATATGCCACATATAGAGGCATTGCAAGTAGCTGCCACTCAAAAATTTTAAAAATTTGGACATTTTGTACTGTGTTGCTTTCATGTGCTTGATTAGTAATTCAGCACGACCACAAATAATAGTTTCTGCACCAAAAACATGATTTTGAATCAATTCTAATAGACTGTGATTAATTGCTGCTGATTGCCAAGCATTGTGTGCCGAACAACGTACGTACATATGTATATAACCACACTTGTGAATGCAAAATCAGCAAAGAGCACAATGCTTTATTAATTTCCCGCCCAGTCTGTGATTGATTTGTTGAAAAATTACACACAAATTCAGTGAATTTATTTAATTGTGTGAAATTAGAGACTATTTATGTTGCTATAGTGCACCCAACGACTCATGGCAAATGTGCGAAAATTTGTTACAAAATGTACTATTACAAAAACATTTGTGGAAATTTGTTGGAAATTTGCTTTCTGACACTAAAATTTTCCAAATTTTAGCAGCTTACATTTCACTTCCACAACTCGCTGCAATTTGCGTAAATAATTTTCGATTAATTAATGCGCACAAGAGTTCATTACTTTGTGGTCGCACAACCGCAAAAGAGAATTGCGAAGCCGCAGCGACTTTAATGACCATTTTAACCGCAAAATAAGATCAAATATGCGCTCATAAAGCTTCTAAATGAATTAGAGTAGGCATGCTAATACAGGCATAGAATTTTAATGACCGCAGAAATGCATTTTGCCGCACATGCATGCATTTCATTTCATATCTACATATATACTAACCCTCACTGCGCGCCAAACTTAGTAGCAAAATTTTGAAATTGTCAATCAGAAAATCATTCAATAATTTGCCGCCAGAGCTCCAATACATAGTATGTGTACCTGCATGACGCCAACAAACGATTCAAAAGCTGAATCGAATGACTGACACGAAATGAGCGCGAGATGCGCCCGCACTTCGGGAGCCGGTTTCTCGAGGCTGCGCCGAGAGTGAAGTCGCTAAGAAATTACACAGCTTGTTGAAATTGAAGCGTCAATAATGTGTGCGTTGAAGAGCGCCTCAACGAAGGTCAGTGCATTGCATTTTTTCTGAAAACTTAATTTATTTACAGCAACTAACGGACATACAAACATTCGATACATACATGTAAGTATATATGTACACATGTTTGCCGGTTGTTAACTTTGTTTCGAATTGCTCGCGCTTGACAGTTACAAAATTATAGCTTGCGGGCAGGCAGTGTGGCCGAGTAAACTAAGGGAAAATTACGGAATTCACCAAAGTATTTTTTTTTTTTCAAAAAAACCACAAAAAGCAACAAAAAACTGAACAACAGTGCACCACGCCCTGCGTCTGCATTGCAGCGCTGTTGGAAGATTAACTGCGTTCAGCTAACCACTTGGCCTTAATGAGACATTGCCGCCGCCGCAATGGCAAATGCTGTACACTGCGACGCGCCGACCACGCACGCCAGCTTCGTGCACCGACAGCAACAACCAAAAGCAACAAAAAATTTGCCTGTCTCATATTACAGCCGCCACACAACGCCGGCAGCACGCTGACTCGCTTGCTTACGGTTTTAACGAAACTGTGGCAAATTCTTCCGCGCTGGCAACAGGTTATGCAACGATTTTGACCATGAAAGCGTGCAAGTGAAATTTGTTGTCATACAAAGTTCATAAATATTGCACTACTTACATTCATATATATATGTATGTATGTATGTATGTGTATATTGCTTTTTAATTTGTGTTTATCTTCATCGCCGTGCCTTGGCGCTGCTGGCTCGCCCCTGAAACGCCAATAGCAGCTGCCAATTTTAAGGTTAATTTTAATGCGCTTAAAGGCATTTATCAGAATTTATGTATTCAATTTTAGTTAAAACTGAAAATGATATTCAATAAATACCTGCATGTAGGGTTTTTACAAATATTAATATTTTTGGTATTTTTTCTGTTAAAAATCACTCACCTAGAAAGAGAAGAAAAGAGAAAACGAATTAGTATATTTTGTGACTTTTAATGAGTAAATCAATTTTAATATTTTATTTATCAATAATTTTAAAATCAATTTTTCTTCTTAAAATTAACTTAAATAAAAAATAAAATTAATTAAAAAATATATTTATACAAAAATAAATATCAACTTAAGGTCATTGTAAAATAATAATAATTTTAAATAATTTCGGTATATTAATTTAAAATATACTAAATGTTACATAGTTATTATACTTGTATATTTTATCAATTTCAAGAAATATCATAAATAAAATTATAAGAAAAAAATTGTATTTATTTTCTATATATTAGGGTGAGTAAATAATCGATTTTTTCAATTTATTTTCTGAAAAACTTGTAGGAAGATAGCTCAAAAAATTTCTGTTCAGGTATGACCTAATTAATAAAATTATAAATTAAAAATAAGTTATATTTATTTTGTCTATATTAGGGTGGGTCGAAAAAAATGTTTTTTTTTAGTTTATACGCTTTTTCCAAGTATGAGATCATTAACAAAATTGTAAATAAAAAAATAAGTTATATTTATTTTTTACGTGCTATTAGGGTGGGTAAAATTTTTTTTTTTACTTTATTTGCTCTCTCCAAGTTTGAGCTTATTAATAAAATTATAAACTAAAAAATAAGTTGTTTTTATTTGCTATATACTAGTATTAGGGTGGGCCAAAAAAAAAACTTGTTTCCCCTTTATATGTTTTCTCTTTAAGTTTGAGCTCATTAATAAAATTATCATCTAAAAAATAAGTTACATTTATTTTCTATATATTAGGGTGGGTCAAAAAAATATCTTTTTTTATCATTTTAAGTGCTCTCTTCAATTACGAGCTCTAAAGTAAAATTTTAAATTAAAAAATAAATCTAAGAAATCATATAATTTTTTGTCTTAAACTCTCAAAAATTTGTTTGATAGAAATCGTCGTTGTTATTTTAACTTTCGTTTCCAATGGGTTTTATCTTATTATGATTTTATTCTTACTTTCAAAATTTATCTTCCCTGGTCTATGTACATATGTACATACATACTTGCAAATGTATGCGAGACTCATCTGGTGTTTCCCAAAACAAAAAAATCAAAAAATCCCCATAAAAACGAGATCAACAAAAGTCAAGAGGTGTAAAGCAACAGTAAAGCAAATGTCACTAACAAAAGTAAACAAACGCAAAGACACTTTGTTACACATATGCATGCATGCTCATAAGCGTGTGTGTGGGGCTGCTTCATTCAAATTCAAAAATATCTGTTTATATTTCACATACAAAGTTATGTCTGCGTGCATTGCATAAAAATTTCATGCATCAACAAATAATCACAAACAATGCAACAATAACAACTAAGGCAACACAGTCTAAATAAAAATACATACAGACATGCATGCAAGTAATGGCGTTTGCAAGCGCTAGAATAAATATTGAAACGGATTTTCAAATGCATCAATTAATGAGGCATTACATATGCAAATACACATTACATATGCAAATACTAGTAATCACACACGCACACAGACAAAACCAAAAGCACTTAAGCGGTTAAAAGTAATTTACGGCAGATATATGTATGTATGTTTGTTGCTAAAAGCATTTTTAGAACATTTTGTTGTAATTTATGGGTCAACTAACTCTTTGGAAATAATTATAAAATTTTTAACTACATAAAAAATACTGTTAAGCACAAACTGCGGTTCCACCACCACAAGCACAACTATGTATAGAACATAGTGGCTATGTGACTCACAGCAGCGGGTGTGTTTCCCGCACTAACCGTTAAAATGTCACGAGTAAGGAATTTATGTAATTAAATTTGAGAATGTGGGGATGACAAGTTGCCTCAAACTATAGCGGTAAATTTGGTGCTATTATAAGTATGTATATGTGTGTTTACTTAACGCATCCCACCCGCTAACGTGACTTAAAAATCTTCTTCTACACCTTGTGTTTCATAAAAATTTACGAAAATTTACGATCACTTAACGAGTTTCGTAGTGTCATTTCGTAAAAGGCGTTAGCTTAACGTAATTTACATAAACACATTTGGGAAAGTTCAATGGTATTTCTAAAATTGGTGGGAACACAACTGTAATCAACGATATGAAATAAAAATTAGCTCATCAGCTTGCAATGCCGGATGCGGTGTATTGAAAAATTACTATCGCATGGCGCTAATTGACTGCTGAATTGCGAAATTTCGCAAGCAACTCAGCGCTGACAAAGCAAAGCGGCAAATATATTTAGCACGCAGAAGTTCTGCAATTCTTACACATGACATACACAGAGTTGTATCTACCGGAAGTGATTTTTTGTGGGAAGCTTTTTTATGCGTTTGTTTATATGAAGATTGATAGTTATGAAAGTTTTCTATTTTTGGCAAAAGGAGGTTGAAATTGTGAAGTTCTTAATTGGCTATGATGAAGTAAATAAACAAAAAACGTTCTAGTTTTAAATAGAAGTGTGTAAATTGATATTATAATGTCAAATAAGAGCGAGCGGAGATTGGATGGAATTAGTCATCATATAAATGCTTGCTCAGGATTAGTTTGACTATCAGCTCTCATGTGAGCAAGCAACTTTTGAGTATTTTTAGTTCAAAATTATTTTTGAAAAATGCCAAAAAATAATATTTTGCATTGAAAGAAAATATTATTAATGGTTTTTTTTATTTAATAGTATTAAAAAAAAATAATGGAATATTGGTACACATGTGATTTTATTACTCCAGTCTTTTAAATATATATTTTTTTTAATTCTGTCATAAAATTTAAATTATTTTTTTATGTAAATTCTCAAATAATTTTTTAATGTAAATAAATATTTTTTTTTATTTCATTTTCAAATAGTATTTTTTTCTTGTTCAAAATCAGCTTTTAATAAAAGAAAACTAAGAAATATTTATATAGTTTGATTTATTTCGGCTAAAATATAGCTTCAAATTAAAAATAAAAGTTTGAGGATAATTTTCGTCAAAGCAAAGGCAAAATATCGTCATAAAAAATATATAACTAATATGTTTTCACAAATTTTCATTAACTACAAACATTATTGGTTTTAAACAAACTGGTGTATATAAAATTAAAAAAAATATTTTTTTTTGTGAATTCTTAAATAATATTATTTTTTTGTCAATAAATGTTTCTTTTTCATTTTTAAAATTTTTTATTTAATTTTTAATATCTTTGCTCTTTAAAAATCAGCTTTTAATAATAGAAATCTAAGAAATATTTATGTAGTTTAATTTATTTCGGGTAAAAGCAAGACAAAATATCATCATTATTAAGTTAAAAATAACACATAATTAATTAATTTTTAATTTATCAAAAATTTCAACACTCTTTAATAAAAAAAGTCTTGGTTATAAATGAGCTTCTTTAAATAAAAATATAAAAAAAAAATATTTTTTGAAATCTCAAATTATGAATAAAATTGTTTCAATCGAAAAAAGAATTAAAAAATTAAAACAAAAAATTAAAAAAAAAATTAAAAAAATTAAAAAAATTAAAAAAAAATTAAAAAAAAAATTTAAAAAAAAATTAAAAAAAAAATTAAAAAAATTAAAAAAATTAAAAAAAAATTAAAAAAATTAAAAAACTAATTTTTTTTTAATTCTCAAATTATCAACAACTTTTTTCGCTCGAAATATAAAATATAAATCTTTTTTTTTTTTGAATTTTCAAATTATATATAAATTTTTTTCATTCTAAATATAAGAATGTTATAGTTAAATAAATTTTGTATAATTTATTTTTTCTTAAAACCTTCTATTTTAAACAATTTTTAGTACTAATTAATTTCAACTTAATTAAATTTGACTCTTCAATAATTAGCTTTATAGTATTTATAGAAACTTCAAATAATTAAAAATTAATTTAACTGTTTTTTTCTCTACTGTTACTGTCACTATTACTAAATATTAAAAATAAAATAATATTTTTTCTTTCATCAAGTAAAACGCAAAATATTTGCTTTGACGCAAATTAAATTTTGATTTTTGAAGAATGTCAAAACAAACCAAACAACCAACTACACAGAACATTTAATTATATATGTGTATATACACAAAAATTTGCATGCATAATAAATCATTAGCAAAATCGAGTTTCACAACATTTTGTTAATTATTTTCAACCATCAAATCTTTATATATATTAAATTATTTAATTAAATTGGTATGCACTCAGCGCAGTTACCGATTATTTGAAATTCACGCGAGCCAGAGAGAAAATGAAATTAATTCGAAACAACATTCGAATGCTTTTTCTGCTAAGCGCGCAAAATACAACGCCCAAAAAGTATACAAAAATCCCAACAACCCACCTGGTTGGCCGCTACACACACGCACGCACACACACACATATATGTGCGAATGTATTATAGCGAAATTTAATTCGCCTATTGAGCATAAACCGTTTGACTAACTAATTCAGCTTTTTCGAGCAGCTGATGTCATCCACAATTTTTGGCTCGCTGCGAGAAAGTCCGAATGCAAATAGCGTATGCAAGAGGAGGGAGCGCAAGCCAAAGAAAAAAAATTAGAAAATAAAATGTGGAAACAAAATAGCAGCGCTCACTTAGAAACAAAAGATAATAAAAATAATATCAACGGCATTATTAACAGTCCAAACAGCGACCTTCACCAACACATGCAAGCTGCTGGTGGTACACAGTGTTAACGATGCAGATATGTATGTGCGCAAGCGCTGCGCGGCCAGTCAAGTGCTGAAGTGATGATCAAATAGCATTTAACTAAAAATTAAACAGTATTTGTTTGTGTGCGTGATCTTCGGCAGCCAATTGCTATGTAATCCGCAGTGTTGTTGTTTGTTTGCGTATCAATACCTGAATTGGGTTTGAAAGTGAAACTGGTAATTTTTATGTAAACACGCTGCCTATCGCTCGCTTTCTGCCTAGCGCTGCAGGAAATCAGAAAAAGAGGCCTAAATGACACAGGTCCAATGCGCAGAAGCCGCGTTTATTGGCATTTGGCTGCTGCTAACGCGGCTCATCACGCTTCAGGCGATTGGCAAATATGTAGCTGGTTTGGTTTTTTTCTTATTTTTTCTATTTAGTTAAATATTTTTCTTCTTTTGCTTAAAACGCAACTATATCTAATATTTATGTTTGAATATTTATGTTTGCTAAAAAGCTGTTGGTCAACTTAATAAGCTGCTGACATTTGAATATCTGCTTTTCAACAATTTTATTGGTTTCTTTGTGCAGCAGTGGTGTCTTATGGAGTTGTTTGTCGAAGCTGCGTAGACTTCTACTTAGCATAACATTTTTGTTTTATTAATTCTTCTATTCATACTTTATTTTATACTTTATTTATCTTTTTTTAATTCTGCTTAATTCTTCCTCGCCATTGTTGCTTCTTGTTTACAGCTTAATGTGACTAGAGTTGAATAGAAGTTATTGATTATTGCTCACTGGATTTAAGTTTGCGTGTTTCAGGCAGCGATTAGCATTGACACTTTTACTTTTTATATTCATTTTTGATGGTTTTCATTATTTAGCTTTGTCTTTGGTACCATTAAGGCCAATGGCAATGTCGCAGACAATGAATGCTAACGCATAAGGAATCTGCAATGACGCCATAACGCCAATTGAAGTGATAAAAGTCAAGGAGTTTTTGGTGAATTAAGTATTACATATGTATGTGTATGGATGCGATTTTAATAAGGGAGGCACGCTGAATATGAAAATTTTTAAATTTTTCAGAATCTTCTTTTTTCAAAAATTTTCTTTTAATCTTAAAAAATTTTGAAATTTTTCAGAATCTTTTTTTTTCAAAAACTTTCTTTTAATCTTAAATCTCTTATTTTAGTTTCAACAGCCTACGAAGTGCAAAAATTTGGTTTATTAATGATCTAATTGATTTCAAAATTAACAAAACTTTATACCAAATTCTCTTAAAGCTTTCATAACGACCACCCAGTACTTTGTCTTTGCTAGAACCAAAACTTTCACATTAAAATCTCCTAAAGCTTTCATAACAACCTTTAAATCTTATACTGCCTTCGCTAACCCGAGAAGTTACAAAATTAACCAAGTTAGGTACCAAATTGCCTTAAAGCTTTCATAATATATTCCAAATGCAACTCTTCTTTCAAAAGAACCAAAAACAGCCATAATTAAAATTCTAATATTTCAACAATTTATTTTGAAATTTATTAGTCTCTCCTATTATATCTCATTTTTCGCCAAACATTGCTGCTCCGCTGTTGACGTAAGAACTATTTCCATACCTAACCTAATTTATTATAATTCATTATGCATAAATAAGCCATTCTTTTCATGCATAGAAACCTAAATTAATGCATTTCCACTTCATCAATAAATAAGCTTTCACCGCAAGCAGCTAGCAAAGCACAACTTTCGACACACAAAGCAAATTTCATCAGTAAGCGCTATTATATTGCCATATCTGGGAAACGCAAACCCATTTATGCCGCAAAAATAGTTCAAATCGCCCATTAACATATCATATAGAATTCATATTTTTTAGGTTATGTGTCATTCATTATTAATTATTTTTTTGCGTCTGCAGTTAAAGTCGGAAACACAACGGAGCTGATAGCGCTTACAAATAAAGCAGAAAATGTGTATAACGCACATACAAATGTAACTCTTTGTTTAAAATACGTTATAAAAACTAACGGCATTTGAATTGCTAATATATTTAGTGCTGTGGGAAAAAATTGGCAAAAAATTGTGCGAATGTTGGAGCTTACATGTGTTTTTATTAAATTATTTTTTGTTAATTTTCATTTTATATATTAATTAATTCGAGTTTTACAGAGCGGCGTGACATGGGATTCTGTGTAGTAAGGTTTATGGGAGGCTGTAAGACTTTTGGGTATAGTTTTGGTTACGTTGTAAGCCTTTTAGCTTTAGTTGGGTAGTGCAATAAAAGCAATAAAAGTGCTTTTGTGAATTGAAATTTAATTTTTTTTTTAAGAAAGTATTCTGTGTAGCAAGGTTTAGGTTAAACGGTAAGACTTTTGGGTATAGTTTTGGTTACTATAAGACTTTTGGGTATAGTTTTAGGTACATTTAGGTAGTGCAATAAAAGTACTTTTGTGAATTGAAATTTACTTTTTTTTGTAAAAAGTAATTATTGTGTGTAGCACGGTATAGGTTAGACTTTTGGGTATAGTTTTGGTTAGGCTACAATACTTTTGGGTATAATTTTGGGTAGTGCAATATTTCTTGATTTTGCGAATTGAAAATTTAATTACGATACGATTTATATATCATTTGAAATAAGCACAGTTCAGTAACAGTTGTGCGATTAACTATTATTTCTAAGTTTAAAATTTGATATTTATGCAAGAAAACTCAAAATTTTCAACATTCTTTCTTTGTGCCTTTTCCGACCAAATGAAAGTACTTCAATTAATATATTACAGTGTTATTGAAAGTAATGTTAAGTTGCACATTAGGAATTAAAAAAGTACCCTAATTAGCCGAAAATATTATGAAATGTAACAGTTAGTGCTAACTAACCAATTTACACACTTCGCGCCCAAATACCTCGCTGGTAACGGCAAAAGAGCTACTTTGAGCTACTGCAACACCTTTGGAAGAGCAAATAGAGACTGCTTACATTTTTGAGTGTTAATTGAAGAAGTTTTGTGTTTGCATATATCTTATGTATTTACATTTCGTGCACCACTACGGGGTAAAAATATTAAATAACGGCCGATAGAAGATAGTAAACTATAAGTCAGAGGATCTGTAGCTTTGCTGAGTGTAAAAAAAAATTTACTCGGATTACTGTAATATAATATTTAATAACTAGCAATATTTTCTATCTAAGCTCAATAAATTGATAAAGAACTAGATGAAGCTATTAAGAACGCCACTCAAGTACTTTATATGCAGCCCTATCCTCACCATGAATTTCCCGCTTGCTCGCTATTCAGTGTTAAATTAAACGCAAGTCCCGTTATATTGAGTGAATTCTCAATCAGCAGTAATCTAATACAAATCCCAGCCTACACTATGCAAGTTACAGCTCGTACTCAATTCAGTCATAAATTAAACGTAAGTTCCGTTATGTTGAGTGATTTGTCAATCAGCAATAACTTAATATTAAGTTCTGTGCACACTATGGAATTTCCAGCTTGTTCGCTATTCATTCATAAATTAATCGCAAATTCCCGTTATATTGAGGTCTTTTTCAATCAGCTGTTACATCATATATGTACAACCCTATACACACCATGCAATTTACTGCTCACACTCAATTTAGCCATAAATTAAACGTAATTACCGTTATATTGAGCGTTCAGCAAACTGTCAAATAAATTATTGCAATGTGCAAATTGTTACAAATATATGCAATGAACAGTAGTGGATTAACAGTAAATTACACCTGCCGGCCAGTCATGCTTACAAAGCGCTGAATTGATTAAGTGGCAAGCAGCTTATAATTATTGTATAATTTTATTGATATAACTGTATTCGCTTGTTGTGTGGGCAAGTTCTTAAATACAGTTATAACTGTTACTTGGCAATACGTAATAAAAAATGTAAAATATATGTGTGTAGATAAATTTCAAGCGCTTGTAGACAACGAGTTTTTCATATTTCACTCAATTTTATCTCAACTCTTTAAGAGAATTTATTTAACAGCGATAAGCATCTGCCACCGCGACTAGCAGCGTTAAAGTCGGGTAGGTGTTGCCGACAATTTGCCAAAAATGAAGTGTACAAGCGAAACTAGCCAAATTTTACAACATACCGTTAACAACAAGACATAAACGACAGCAGTTGGTTAGCCGCTTCGTGGCACGCACGCACGCAGGCGTTTGACCTTTCGTTGGTTTTTTGCTTACACGGCCAACAGTGTGTTACAATAAAGTGTGTGTATAAAGCACCGTTTGCTTGGTGTAGAGGAAATTCCTAAACAGTGCCGTTATAGAAAAAGTGCTAAAGTGGTAAATGTAACAGAAAGGAAGGACCGCAACAGGCGGAAGTGTAAAAAGTGACGCAAAAGTAGACGCAATGTAAAATAAAAATCCGTATCAATTTACATAAAAACAGACGCGAACAGTCTGCGAATGCGTGTTGAATCAGATATGTGAGACGAGGCACCCACAACGGCAGCCAAAAACGCAACGCGACGACTGTGGGGCATTTAAATTTGCGTTTGTTTGCCAACTCACGTTTGCACGCACACACCCGCACGCATTCGTACAAACAAACAATTAATTATGCAGTCAGCCGCAGAGGCGCAGATCGCCATCTGCGGCCTGGCGACCAGCTTTTTTTACGCATTTCAATTTTTTGTTTGTTTTTTGGACTGCTTTTCACGTCTTACGGTTTCTCCATTTGCTGCTATTTGTCATGATTTCTTGTAATTTCATATCTGCACTTAACGTTAAGCTGTTTGACGTTAATTGTTATGCGTAAATGGCGCTCCAGAAGCGGCAGCTTAAGAACATTACAACCCAAAAGCAAGAAAAAAAATATTTTCTACGTTTTCGCGGGTATTAGTCAACAACAGTCGCACTACGCTACTGAAGTGCTGCAGTAGGCAAAGCATGATAGCGCAGCAACAGCAACAACAACAACAGCGCTTTTAATAGCTCTTGTGTTTATGCAAGAGCCTGGCAGGCCTGGCATTGTCGTCAGTCTAGCAGCGTTATTATCATATTTGCATATCAGCTGCGTGCACAATGCGTAGCAAAACGACAACAACAACTACAAATTGCATAAATATGAGTAAATTTTGAAGCGAAGTAGTGTCTTAACTCTGTCTGTAGTAAAGACAGCCTTGCTTGTGGACATCAGATTCATACATACGTACATATATACATTCATATCTACTATGTACATACATATTCATGGCTCAAAGTGCCGACTTTGGTCTACGCAATTTCTTATTCTTTGCTGGTTTCTTATTTTGAATATTATTTATAATGTCATGCAAGCATTCTTTAAAGAATATATTTACATATACATACATACATATATCTGTAACACACTTAGCATAGCAAAGTTTTTACGCACGTGATACTGCTTACTATGCCGGCTCTTCAGATGGTCACTCAAGATTGGCAAGCTTGATTTACTTTTCTTCGTAATTTTCAGATATTTATTTTCATATGTTTGTAGGTAATTATGGAAACAAGATTGTTTTACCTGTGTAAAGAGCCAACTTGGATTCGTCAGCAGCAATTTTTAAGTAAAAAGTTCTGATAGAATTCAGCGAGCAGAAATTAAGGATTGCTCACAGTAAAAAAATTAAATATAAATGATGTGAGTCATGTCTTTTAAAGTGATTCATAAAAAGCTCCCGAGATAGATATTAAGGGTTCAAATAAATTCGGGCTTATAGAATATAGAATATAGAACATAGAATATGGAATATAGAATATATAGTATATAGAATATGGAATATAGAGTATAGAATATAGAATATAGAATATAGAATATAGAATATAGAATATAGAATATAGAATGCAGAATATCTAGTATCAAATATCGAAAATAGAATCTGGATTATAGAATACAAAACATACAATATAGAATATGGAATATAGAATATAGAACATAGAATATGGAATATGGAATATAGAATATATTGAATGTAGAATATATAATATGGAACATAGAGTATAAAATATAAAACATAGAAGATATTATAGGATGAAGAATTAAAATTAGAATATAGAACATAGAATACTTCATATTTTAATTAAAAACTCATTATATATAACACAAAAAAATAAAAGGTTGAAATCGCGTTTTTCAAAGTGATTTATGTCAAGCTAACTTTACAGGCATTTAAGTTCGAAATTCCTTCACTTTTAAATTAATTTATCCCATATTTCGACAATACTATTGCTTAATCAAAAAACTATATTTCTAAATCCTTTCAACAAGATAATAAAACAGCATTTAACTTAAAACCCATCAAATTGCCTCAACTCACACAAAAATCAAAATGCTGCAAAACATTTTCGAAAAATTTACTCAATCAACGCCAAACATCCTTTTTAATACCAATTTATTTCATTTACTCCCTGCAATTGTGATTAGAATCACACTGATTGATTGGCAAATTGAAGCAGCAATCCTCACATGCAATCAATCAAACGGTTTTAGTTTTTTGTCAACAGGCTGTAGCATGGCTTAGCGGCAGCAAATGGCTTAAAAACGCAGTTTGTTAAGTAAAACGCTTTGAAATGTGCAACTTATTTAGTCACCCCCTTGCAAACACACGCAATTAAATCGACAATCAAAACCATTGACACCTTAGTGAAAAATAAGTGCAGTTTATATGTGAATACCCAGCCTAATGGATGAGCAATGCAGACAAAAAATAAGAGTAATCAGTCAGACGCAAAATCAAACAAATTTAATTAACATATCTGTCTTGTTTATGTGTGTGTGTGTGCGTTTTGTTAGAGCGTGCGCGGTCTTCAATATAACAGCGATACTAACCGTATGCGTACTCATATGCATAAGTACATAAAAAATATTTTGCGCAAAAGCACAACCTTGAAATGCTAACTTTATAATTTTCGCAAATAATTTTTTTTTTGCGATTTTATTTCTTCGTTTGGATTTGAAAATAACAATTAAGACTACGTACACGCTTGTAAATTTGTGGAGTAGATAGCGCTTTCTTTGATTCATGCATTAAACTATTGTGTCATGAGGCTATAAATATTTTTGCGAAATTCGGCAACAAGCAACAAGAAATTTGGCAACATTGTAATTTCGGTTGGTTTGAAAGGGATGATTTTTAAGATTTTTGAAATCAGTATTATTTTTAAATATTGCGTAAAACTTAATTTAGTAAGAGTATTTAAAACAATTTATTTAAAGTTAAATAAGTTGTCAAGATTTGAAAGTTTCATATGTTGTTTTATTTTATTTGGTTTGCCAAGTATGCATTGAAAATGAATTGCACTTACATTTTGGTTACATCTTTTTATTTATGTATTAAAAATAAAATTTTTAATTCTGATTTTGAGTTTAAAAATTGATTATTGAGAAAATGTTTGTGAATTAAAAAACTGTAGTAACAAAAAAGCTATTTTTTACCGTAAAAAAATTTAATATATTATATAATTTTTAATTTAAAATTTTCGAATTAAAAAGTTGACGATAGCAGCTCAGAAAATATTTTTTAATTTCAAAATTGAAGTAGCAAATAAAATAATTATTTTTCGACGAATAAAAATTAAAAAGAAATTTAAATCTAATTTTTAATCCAAAATTATTCAATTAAAAAATTCGCAACGGTATATATGTATGTATTTTCTAACACTGAATTCGCAAATTTATAACCACACATATGATTAAATCCACTAAAAAAACCTAAACCTCTTCTGCTCATGGCTCATTGACCATGTAAAATGCTGTCAAATTGGTTTCCTTGTAGTTGTTGTAGTGATAGGCGGCACTAACCTTTGCGTGATAAACATTGGCACGACCAAGGTGCCAAAAAAACACTTCATAACATACGGACATGGTGCAAATTGATTGGCAAAATAGTTATATACATCTTAGAATATGTTAAGGAAGGAAGGTCATCAATAACAACTGTAAAATCGAAAATAAATATTTTTCTGCACAAAAACACGTAAATAATATTTGCGAATAAAAAACCAACGAAAATCCATTCGCATAATTATTGTATTCTTCATAGGAATTTCGGGTTGAAGACCCGCGAGCAAAGCGTTGACCGAAATACAAATATCGAAAAAAAAAGCGAAAATAAACAAAGAGCGCTGGCACAATTCGGACATTTTGTACCGCTTCCCGGAGGAGCTACTACACACTACTTAGCATGCTTACAGCCCATATTTAGTTATTTGCTTTGGAGAATGACGTGTGCAAGATGTAAGCAAAAATGCGTCAGCTGCTCAATTCATTAATTATGTATCGAAAACTTCAAAAAAACGAAGGTAAGCAAGCAACAGTTGCAGATGAAGCATTAAAATGCAAAATACGCTATGTTTACGGTTTAAAGGTAATAAAAAAAAAAAAAAAATTAAAAAAAATCAATAAAAAATTAAAAAAAAAATTATTAAATATGAAAAAAAATCAATAAAAAATTAAAAAAAAAAATAATAAAAATAAGAAATTAAAAAGAAATATTTACAAAAGCGCCAAAATATTTCTTTAATTGTTTATCATGCCAAAAAAAGTTGTGACCGAGCGCACGCAAGCTGTCTGATTTTGTAGCTGTCATTGCAAAGTAACCCGCGTGTCACGTCGAAACCACGCCAAAAACCACTCCAACTAACGGTGTTTTGCAGCATGTATTATATAAAATAATAAAACGACAAACAAACGAAAATCGTGAGATAAAAGGCCAACGCATTTCATTTATCATTTTGGCATACTTTAGTTTGGGCCACAAGAAAAAAATATTTCTGCCTCCTCCTTTTTTAGTTTTTTTCGTCGAGCGCTAAAATAATAGCAACAGTGGCGCTGGCTATGAATGAAAAATGCAAATTTGCTGAAACAACATTTCCTATTTACAAATCGTTTTATTTATAGCCGCTCATTTGCAAATTTGATTGAGCCAAATAATATGAAATTTAAATTTGAAAATCTTTAATTTGGTCCTAATAAAATTTCAAAATAGTGCTAACTGTTTTTTAGTTTTGTATAATAGGTGTTGACGTGGGTAGTTGAATGGTTCGGAAAAAAATTATTTTAGAAAATTTGCTGTAAGGCCTGTGAGACCGATAAAGTCGTCGATTTTAGTCGACAGTTCTTCCAAGCTCACTTCCTGACTGATTGGTGTGGCAGTGAAGGAAACTTGAAAGCAAAAAATAAATATGAGAGTGACTTCACTAGTTCGAAAACTGTTTGTGGGCAAAGTACCACGCTCACTTTCAGGCGTTAAATTATTATTAAATAATTTTAAATGGTGCTCTTGTTCTACCCTTTTTGGAATATTTTACAGTAGGAACCTATAAAATTTGAACCCATTATATGAAAGCCAGTGAGATTTTCATGCGATTAGTTTCTTAGCTGTTAATAGTTGTGTCATAGTAGAAATGTTAGCTTGCAAAGATATTATTATGAAATTGTCAGTTCCAAAATTGAAACGATCTTAGACAATCTACCAAATCTAAGACATCATTTAAGTGTTAAGGCACAAAAACCAAAGATTTCGTTTAACTTCTGAAATCTGGCAAAGCAAAATCCTTCAATGTGATTTTACTTATATTATTATTACGACATGCAATTCAAAAAACCCAAAACAGCTGCCAACAACCTTTTAAATCGCCTCTAGTAAGAAATCAATCACTTACTGAAATTAGTAGAATTATTTTAGGTTAGATCGTTCCACAAAATACACCATTTCTCCCAAATAGCATTCGCTGATTCATGCAGTTATGACAATGATTCAAGAGCACCACCACAATGAAAAGGAAAAGTGAGAAAGTAGCAGTAACCAATATAACCGGTATTGTTCATATTGCATTTTTAGACTTCAAAAAGCTTGTAGACCGTCCATAAAAGAAAGCCACAAAGTGCGACCTTCATTTAATTATTCCGTATTCTTTCTACAGAACTTTTTTTATTTTTCATTTTTTCCACATTTTATTTATTTAGTCGCTATTTAATGGCTTTTACCGGTAAGTTTTGTTTTAACAGCGTGGAAGTGAATAATTTCGACTGTTGTTGTTTTCTTTCTCAGAACAGAAACAATATGAGCATGAGAGTTATACGCAAATGCTTGCCAGCTTTTAACGACAAACAAAAATTTGCATTCGCATTTATTTCGCGAAGACAAGTTAATTTGTATGCGTATACCGTTAGAAATGAGTTGGCAGATCTATAACGGTGCTAGGTACTAAACGCTATGGTCGCCAGAAAAAAAGTTAACAAAAGTGAATGCGTTAGAAGTGTGCTGGATTTGCAGAAAAGTGGTTAAAAAAAGAAGATATTGAAAAACCGCATAAACTGGATTGGGAGCGCAAGGCAGAGTACGTTTAAATATAGATAGAAGAAAAGGAGGTATACACAGAGTAAAGCTTGCATAATCTATTCCAAATGCTGCGAATACAATTGCTATAAAAAACCCGCAATAATACATTATTATCACAACTTTCCCCATTACTCATATTCACATACTGCAAAAAGCTGTCTCTCCACGGCGCTGTCATAACATTTCTTCTATTTTTGTGTTTTTCACTTTAGAATGTAAACAAATAATATTTGTTTTAGCGAAAACTACATCAAACACTTACTAAGGCTCCGCATGGCGACAGCTAAATCTGAGCTGACAGCCTGTGGACATTACTCATTTGTACAAACATATGCACGAGTGTGGGGAAATGTACTCAAGCCGTTAAAGCCGCGCGGTTAAAGGTGAATTTTGCGATTTAAGCAATAAGTATACAAGCTACAAGCTTAGAGAACAGCTATTGGAAGTATGCAATTAATGGTTTTCCTAACTCGGCGCAAAATACGAAAAGTATAGTACAAATATGATGCACAAAACAAAAAAAGAAAATGTTGCGCCGTGTAAAAGTCATTAAATGTCAGGTATTTAAAATAAAACAACGGTCATAAAATAAACATACATATGTATGTACTATATCTCGTATATAGTGATGTATGTAGAATCGTGTGCATTAACGGTTCCGCACATAATATTTTTACAAAAATATTTGAAGTATATATTTACATGCATACATACGAATTGATTCAACTCAGAATGGTTTTGCCCGAAGTTTGATTTTCTGCTTGTAGATGAATGAGATCCGGGGATACAAAAAATTAAATTAAATTTGTTTGCAAAAAACTAGAAAAAATATTTTTTTTAAATAAATTATAATTTTTTTTTCAATTATTTTAATAAAAAAAAAATAAAAATTGTCAAAAAAATTAAATTTTTTCTAATTAAAATTTTTCTTTTAAAATATTTTACACGGAGACAAAAAAAAAGATATTTACTAATTTTTCTTATAAAATCTAATAAAAATTGATTTCGTTTGCCGAAAAAATTCTATCATAAACCAATTTTGTATTTAAATTTTTTTTTTCAAAAATTAAAAAACCTAACAGACAGATAACTTGAAATTCATATACATATATACAATACATACATACATATATTATATATATAAGTGTAAATGAGAATAAATAAAATAATAATAAATTAGTTAATACAATAATTAATATATTTAGACTCATATTCTTAAATATATACTAATAAAATTAAATGATTGATAAAAAAATAATTTTACTTTTTTAATTTAATACTTAACTTTAATAAATTATTGCTTTACTAATTTTGAAAAGAAAATTATTTATTTTGAAAAAATTGATTTTTATTCAACTAATATCTCCCTTTACTTAAAAAAATATATTGAACTTTACATTTTTAGATAAAAAAAAATAAAATAATTGAAAAAAAATTTATTTTATTTTTTTTTAATTTGATAATTAAATTACTTATTTTTTTTATTAATTTAAAAAAAGAAAATTATTTGTATTTAGAAAAATCAATTTTTTAATAAACTAACATCTTAAATAAATAAAATTATATTGCTTTTAGTATTTACATAATTTATTTTTTTATTTAATTAAAAAAAAAACAGATTTTTATTTATTCAAAAATCGATATATACATATACATATGTATATTTATTTATTTATAACTTTCTAAAAGAAAAAAAATTTTCTTTTCTCTTAAAAAAATATTTAGATAATTTTTAAAATTGAAGAAAGCGTTTTTTATTTAATTTTTTTATTATAAAATAATTTCTACTTTAAATATTTTATTTATTTATTTCATTTTTTTTCATATATCTTTTTTTTTCTAACTGTTCATCATGATTTTTTAATAAAATAATTTCTACTTTAAATAATTTTATTTTTTTAAATATATATTTTTTTTTCAATTTTCTAAAATTCAAAAATCTAAACTCTCAAACTTACCATGCATAGTACAGCACGCGCCATTTTTGCAAATATAAAATTTGATTTGCTTTAAGCAAGGAAAATTACTTTTCTAAAAGTTCTAGGCGATCTATTAAAAAATCTTTAGAGAAAAAAGAAAAAAAAAAATTAATTAATTAATTATGACAGCAACGGCTAATAACACGTTTAGCATTTATTTATTGTATTTTAACACTTAATCCTTTGAAAGCGTTTGAAATATATTTTTAGAATCTGCTTTTAGTCCTTTAAATTATTTGCATTTGTTACACAGTGTCTTTGTTGTATATACGTATGTATATATTTCAATAATTCAGCAAGCCACAGTTATTTTTTCAAATGTTTGTTGTAATATCCTTTAAGTGGTTGCGTGCACAAGTGTTTTTTGGAGGTTTATTTCAAACGTTTTTAACCTTCTTAAACTTTAGTTATGTTATTTTATAAACTTTTCAACTTTCGTTAAATATACTTTTATATAAAACTATATTTTTGCCGTTAAATGCTTTTTTTTAATAAACAAAAATTAAGTGTTAAATTTCAACAAAATATGTATGCTGGAAATTACAATTTGAAAAAAGCTTTACTTTGCTAGACCGTACCGTTTGGACCGATCTGTGAGAACTGAAGATGCTCGTCGCGCTACTTGCCAATATAAATGAAGACTGCGAAATCCAGCAAAAGCCCCAAACTGCGAAACAACATCTTTAACAAAAATAACAATGCGATCTGCCACGCCAATAACACACACACACACTCAAACACACCCAAGCAAACACATGCATATGCCCAATGTGTGATGATGCGCAAGCGCAGACGCTGTAGTCAACAGCGACGCCGACGCAGCAATTCATTAACTTTTCAGCGACAAAATCAGACGCATCATCGGCGAAGAAGAATAAAGTGAGCATCTTTAAAGCCAACAACAACAACAACAAGCAGCTAGCTAGCACTAAACGCTCGCATGTTGGCTACGTAGCGCACGCTGCCATCAATTGCCGCTGTGTAGGTGCGTTTCAAGCCCAAAACCTGCCGGCTCGTCAAGCGCAGGCGAGAAACAAGTTTTTTTGTTTGTTTAGCCAGCAACGATCGGTCGCGCCGATACGTGAGTGAGAGTCAAATGAGTTCGTGTTTGTTGCGCTCGCCGGCGCTCTTTTGGACGCGTTCACGGACAGGTGTTGCGCCCCTGTGGAAAATACTATTCACTTGCTCATATGTGGTTGTATGTGTGTATGTGAGCACGTTTATGTGCAAAATATAAGGGTTGCTTTCAGTGTTTTTGCATTTGTGTGTGTGGTGTTAGTATAAAATATTCTAAAATTTGAAGTTAACACGGCTGTTTGTATGTGTGTGTGTGCTCAAGAAATATAACTGAAGCAACTGTGAACCAAAATTACGTAAAGTTGAGCTTCAGCAGCAGGCTCACACAAATACACACACATCTATGCATATATGTATGTAAGTTTATATGTGTGTGTACAGAATCACGTTTTGCCAGCCGTTCGCTTGCCTTATTCCTTGTTCTCCATTTACTCGCTCACTAATTCACTCACACACGCACACGCATGCAGACAATTCACCAAGAAATATTCGCCGATCCGTTTCCAGTTTTTCCTGCTGCCACATAAAATTCATTAAAATCGTTTTGCGTGTGATTTAATAAGTAATTAAAATGTTTGCATTTGAAGCACAACCACATTTGAACCCGGCCAGTTCGTGCAAATAATGATTGTGTTGTTGTGTTTTCGATTTTCTTGCGTTCGTTTTTTTTTGCTTCAACCACTTTTATTAGCAATTCTTTTAATTGAAATTCTAATATTTTCGTTGAAATTTATTTGCTGCCCATCGATTTGAATGAAATTAAGTTCAAATTATTTCCGCAATATTTAAAATTTTTATTCAGGTGGATGATAAATACATATGTATATATTATATTTAAAATATATATATGTATATTCACAAATCTTCGATTTTCATTTGTATTTTTTTGTTTTTGTAACTAAATAGCTTAATTATTAAGCGTCAAACATGCCACAGTGTAATAATGAGGAAATTAAAAATATATTCTTTAAACCCCCATGAATGAGTTGATTACTTATGATTAATTCTTGGATTATTACTATTTTTAAATTCGCCTATAGAAACATATTAATCAATATTTTTAATAATTATTAACAATTTGTTAAATATAAATTTTAATCAAAATGAAGAATTGGTTTTTAAGCTTATTTAATTTTGATAGATTTTATACCGTCAACAGGGAACGAGTGTATTAAATTTGCTAAGAAATTTGTAGCACCCAGAAGGAAATGTCGGAAACCCCAAAACAAATATACATAATGATCAGCGTGACAAGGTGCATCGATTTAGGTACTGCCTTTCGTCTTTTGTAATTTGGCTGAGAACAAAAACAAATAAAAAAATAATAACCAACAAAAACGCTTCACTGTGTTTCAAAATATTTATTCCAATAAGATCTGCATATTTACTCTTACATGCGTTGTAGAAGCACTTTTGCTACTTTGATTGTTCCAAAGCATGCCTTTTGAAAGTATCAACCGCCTCTTCAGGTTTCGAAAAACTTTGACCTCTTAGTTTATTTTTTTACGTACGAGAATAAAATAAGTCATTCGACTCCAATTTAGGACTACACTGATATGACTTATCAAAGCAATGTTTTGAGTGCTCGAAAAATGCAATTGTTTCAGTCGTTGTATGAAGAGTGTCGTGGTGAAGAGTGATCCGTGTTCGGTGGCTGGTTTTCTTGATTTCTTGAAATAAAACCGGCAAACAAATGGCTGTATATCACTCAAAATTCACTGTTCTGCAATATTCCAGTTGTATCGTTGCGACAAGTCTAGTTTTTTTCAAAAAACCTGGCAAGCCTTTGCTCCTAGGGGCAACTTTAGTTGGATTCGACTTATCTGAAATCACTCATACAGTGCTTCCTGTTTACTTTCGGGTTCATATGTCTGAATCCACGATGCATCAACTGTCACGATGCCATAGACATATTTCGAAGTACAGCTATAGGACAAATCTACACGAGACTTTATTTACGCGACAAATTGTATGAGACCCAAAGAGAACAAATTTTCTTTTACAATCAAATATTCATGCAATATTGAATGTTTACTGGTCCCATCAACGCCTATAGTTGTCTCAATTCCACGATAGTTCACATGACGATCATACAATATTAATTTGCGCACAACTTCAATAGTTTTCGGAACAAAAACTTCAACTACGTTTTGACGTTTCCCTACCTCTGCTTATCTCTGATCTCACGATTACAATATTCTACTCAGTGCCTTTATCACAGAAGAGAATGGATCGTTTTGATCCGACTCTCGATGATTTTAAAGTCTATGATGGCTCTCCCAAGATCACAAAACTCAAACCCACATCGAGAACAATATTGAAATATTGAATTTATACTTCCAAAATGCTTATAGCAAGAACAGAAAGTTATGGTATAAATATCAAATCAAGCACTCGTTTCCTTGTTGTTAAGGTTGTCTAATCACTTTCGCTCTTCAACACTCATTCAGCTCTCTGAGATTAATGTTCAACAAATCAGTGTAACCACTGATCGTTGCTGCCATATTTCACACTATCTGCGTGTTACAGCTGATCTTAAATGAATTTTAGCAAACTTGAAAGAGATTGGATTCAGCGAGGAACATAGGCATCTGATAACTCAAATACGGAGAGATTGTTAAAGAAAAAGAAATAGAGATATAGTTGTTAAATTAAGAAAGAAGAAGGTAAGATGTGTTGTAAAACCTGTGCGAGTTCCTGAAAAAATATCAAAAGATTAAAGGATCTAAATAAATAAATTCTCCAAAAAATTAATGAAAAAGTTCTGCACTTCACAGAATATCTCGCAGAGGTGTATTAGTGTGTGAGTATAAAATGAAAACTTAAAACAACACTCTATTGAATATCAAAAATAAAAATCTTTCCTTACTAAAAATTCCTATCGGTGGATCTGTCCTTATATTGTGGCAATAATATAAAATAATATGTTATCATTTTTAATGAGTAGCCAAAATATATAAAATAAACAGAAGTTCTGAGACAATTTTTTGATTATTCGATAGAAGCCTCCTACCAATGAAACCTTTGAGGAGCTCACGTGTGTTTCGGCAACACTCAGCTCGCCTTTGGTGGAAAAACTAACGTAAGTCATCGAAATTTCAACCGCTAGTTTTTGGCAATAAGAACTTCAAATGCGATTATTCCTTTGCTTTTAGCAATTCTTCAATAAGAAAATTAAAATCAATTCAATATTTTAATGAGTTAAACGTCTCAAAGACTTGCTCTTATTGGCGGCAATGAAAAAGCCATAAAAGCATTCTAAAAGTGAAAGGACAATGCATAAAATATGCAATGAATAAATAATACGTATATAGCACGGTAATTTAAATTGAAGCACATGTCTATGGAATTTCAACAAAAAATTTAATTCTTTATATGGACCTGAATTTTGGTGCAGCCAAAGTGTTATATAAGAATCATCAAATGAAATCGAGTGATTAATAAAAAGTTGTGGAAGATGCACAAAAAGTGAAATTGGTTTACGCCGCCTCTTCGTGGCACTAAATAATCTAATTTTATTGAAAAACAACAAAATATACTTGTCTTCGCCAGCCTGTCAATCTACTTGCGACACACGTCAATTGCACATACCGACTGTTCTAACTGTGAAACACACCCTAAACCGATGAGACTTGTTAAAGCATATAAAAGATATTAAAAATTCCACATATTTTAACGCTAGACTAGTCAGTTATGCGTATTCATAACCATGGAACTGGGTGGTTATAGTGAATATCATAATGATTCCATAATTTTATGCAAATGAAACCAAAAATATATTTTTCTATTTCGTGTTTTTAGTTAAATTTTAGAAAAAGTTGCGTTTATGAACCGAATATGAATTGCGAAAACAAACTCATCGAGTATGGAGTGACGCACGAAACAAAAACTATCGAAAACTTTTGTATATTTACTAGGGAATGATTTATGAAAATTCAGAACTAGAACTGTTGTTTTCGATGAGATGGCAAAATTGCTTTCAAGTACATGAATACAAGTTCTAAAGGAAATATTCATGGACCATTGGAGGCCAATCGACTACAAATTTGTATAAATATGAGAATATTCTTATTATTTTATATTTACATATATATTGAGTTTAACAGGATTTTATAGGCGGAAACTAAAATGGGGACCTTGAAATTTCTATATAGCATGAGTGAGCTGCTTGAGCGATATGTAAAAGAATCGTTTCTGGCCACTCCCAAATGGCGCTCAGAGAATTTTCCTCACTTGCGTGAATTTCTACACATGCCTCCATCGTCCTGTGGGACGGCATTTCAAGCACCTTACTTACAGCTGCAAACGAAACCATTAGTTTTCGGAGAAAGCGAAAGAATAGCTGGTACGTTGAGGAATGTCGTGCCGCTGCGGAGAGAAAACAGACTGCCTATCTCGCAACGTTACAATCGACCACAGCACGTGCGGGATGGGAAAGATACCGAGAGTTGAAGAGGGAAGCCAGACGCATTTGCAGACAGAAAAAGAGAGAGGCCGAAATGCGTGAGTATGAAGAGCTGGACAAGCTGGGCGACCGAGCTAATGCTCGAAAATTCTACGAAAAGAAGCGGCGATTAACAGAAGGTTTCAAGATCGAAGTATACTCTTGTAGGAGGTGATGTAGTGACTGATGCGCAGAGCATACTAAAAGTATGGACGAAAAAATTCTGCAGCCTGCTGAAAGGCAGTGAAAACATAACGCTATAAAAAGATGAACCCGGTTCCCCAATCGATGACGATGGAGCAGACGTTCCATTACCGGATCATGAAGAAGTTCGAATAGCAATTACCCGTCTGATGACGTCAGAGGCCAATGGATTGCTAGCCGAGCTATTCAAACACGGCGGCGAAGAACTAATAAGGAACATACATCAGCTTCTTTGCAGAACAATATCGAATGAAACCAAAATCTGCGCCAATTACCATGAGATAAGCCTCCTCGTCTTCGCATATAAGGTTCTAGCCAGCGTATTGTATGAAAGATTAATTGGAATTAATTAATTTACATGGTTGATTTGCTTTCACTGTCTTAGTAATAAACCGTTTTTAGTTATGCAACATGGCAAAATCAACCTGTTCTTATTAAGAGCTTCTGTATTTTAGTCAGCAAAAACAAAAAACAAAATAAATTCACATAAAAGTGGGGAAGATTAATTTTTGCTGTAGCTGTTTTAAGCTCATTAACACGCCTTAAATAGAGATTCAAGTGGAACAATTACACTAGTCTACCGAGGTTTTGTTGCTCCAAATATAAGATCGATTTTGGATATATTTTTGCTGGCATTTCATGAAAATATCGCTCACTTTCTGTAAGAAAGCAGAACCACAATAATGACTTCAAAAACACATTTCATTACTAACAAGGCGATAATTGAGACGGGAGAAGAAATCCGCGCGATGATACAACTCATCAGAGACGTCTACAGCAGCAAATAGAGAGGAGAGAATCAAACGTATCGCAATGGAACAGCAACGGTAGCAAACTTCATGCAAAGGAGAGTGGACCCACGAACTGATTCCCATTCGTGAATAGATAAACAATAAGGGAGCCTGGATTTCCACCTGATCGAAATACTCAATTACCATGGGGGCTTTAGAAGCAACCTATACATATATCCTCTAATAATGATAAGATTGAGACATTTACAACAAATTTGGCATCAATTATTCCGTACAATAGAGGAGACTTAAATATCTTCTTTTCTCCCATAAAGTAATACTTATATCGGTATTCTGCGTGAGACGATTGTCTCATGTCTCTAATAGTGACTATAGTAATTTAGTGATTCTGTTAGTCAGGAGTCTCATTTTGGTATTCTGGCAATTACAGTATAGTAGTATACTGTAAAGTAGTATACTCTATTTGCCAGAATACCAAAATGAGACTCCTGACTAACAGAATCACTAAATTACTATAGTCACTATTAGAGACATGAGACAATCGTCTCACGCAGAATACCGACATTAGTCCAGTGGTCGCATGAGAGAGATCTGAGATGAGAGTAGGTTTAGCGACGTTTGGTTCTCCCTCCTATTATGAAAAAGGCGATAATTGATCAAAATGAAAAAAATACAATAATACAAGGTTTGTCGTAAAAGAAACAGGACTGTTAAAAAAAAAAAAAAAAAAAAAAATTATATTTTTCAAAAGTTATATTTTTTTATTCAAAGTAGTTTCCTTGTGCTTTGAGAACCAGTGTCCTTTCATAGGCAAATGAAGTTTTCCAAATAGGTAAAAGTTACAGGGTGCCAGATCAAGTGAGTAGGGTGAGTGATTAATGGTTAATATGGAGTGACAAGCGTCGACCGATGACACGGCGAAATATCGTGCAACAGGCGCCAGGACCCTGCCTCACGGTATTGTGGTCGAGCACGATGAATGCATGACAAAAATGCTTCATAACACCAAGGTAAAACAAAGCATTAATCGTTTGGTCAGGTGGGACGAACTCTCGGTGTACAATACCCTCGGAATCGTAAAAACAAATCAACATTGTCTTTATTTTTGACTTCTGAAGAAACCCGACTTCTGGTCGTCACAGAGGTCCTCACGACCTTTTTGGAATCGCTTAAGCCACTTATGCACATTACTACAGGATAGGCACTGATCACCATAAACTTTTTTCACCATTTGAAATGTTTCAGTAAACGTTTTCCCAAGTTTAAAATCAATTTTATTTTTGCTCTTTGTTCAAAATGCATTTTACGACCTATGACCAAAAGCTGCTGTCACAATATGATCGATAACATCGACTATAGTTATCCAATTGTCTTAAAATTTTAACGAAATGTCAACAAGAGATCAAGCTTTTTATTTCATATACCCAGCCATTGGTGGCGCCACCAGAAACATTTATATTTAAAAAGTTTTGTATCTTTGGCGACAGACCTTGTATAGCATGTAATACTCTCACGAATAAATTATTAAGCTGGACACTTGAATAAAAATATGCTAAGAAAATCAGAACAACAAAAAAAATATTTTTTTGTAGAGCTGTGTTATATAAGTTGGCAAATGTTGCTTTTAAAAGCTTTTATAAGCAAACTTCTTTCATAGAAGGCATTTCAACTGCAGCAAAGTGCAGAATAAATTGTTTCTACCATTAATGCAACCAAAGTTTTAATTGCAAAATTCCCATTTCAACAACGCCATTTTGCTGCCTTTCTCGCTATGACAGCTTTTCTGCAAATAATTTATGGCTTGCACTGATTTGTATGCCACCTAACAAAAAGACTATAAATCAGTTGTTGTTAAATGGTAAATGAGTGGATATTTTTATAGATCAAGACAAATGACGCCTTCAAATTGAAGAATGCATTGCAAATCGCGCGATTGTATGCACAAGTGATTTTTGTATAACAAATTTTTATTGAATAAAAATAAGATACTTTAAATAAACTAATAAAAGTCAATATATATTTTTAGTAAATATATTGATATAAATATATGTGTATGTGTACAGTCACCACCAAATACTGTTTTTTTAGGTGAAATAAAACGTCTACTGCAGCACCTTGAAAATCACCATTTCGCATATTCGAATCAAATTCAATCAAACCGATCACAACAACACAAAGAAACATATCCGGTTCGAAGATTTATGAATATGTATTCGAAGTCGAACACTGACTAAGAATATGCTTAAGTTAAGCCGCACGCGATTTGCGTAAATTCTTTAAAATATGCTGGTATGCGCGAGCGAGTTAAATAAATGATCTACATAATTAATTAGCTAACTGATCCTGGCGCATATGCTGCTATATAGAAATGTGTATTCATATTATTTGCATAGCATTAATTCCGATTTTATGTTCAGCTCGAAAAAGTGTCATATAATATAAGATAACATAAGCAAATATAAATAATTAATGCAGCAGTTAATGCTTGTTCTTCCTTCCTCAATATTTTAAACAATATTATACATTTGGCGATAACTTAGAGGAGATTATTTAAGTTTTTCGTTATCGTAAATTGTTTTTTTCTTCAACATAAGTATTTAAGCGTTAATAATACAAGCTTTATAATGCACACACTGGCAATAATGCTCGTCTATCATAAATATTGTCTATAAATGTCATAATTCCATTGTTTATTATGTGAATTTAAGCGAGTATGCGAAACGATAGCGCCACTGCTGTTCAACTCTGCTTTCGTACATTAGCAAGAAATTGTGCGCAAGTGTTGTTGTTGTTGACAGTGAGACATATAACTGCTTGAGCATAAACTAATAACTGCTCATATTCGTGCACACATACATACATACATAAATATAAATTTGAGTATATACTTATAAATATATGAAATGAAATTATGCGTAGCAAATTCAAATGAATGAGCGGTGTTATAATTTGATTATAGTTTTTTGTTTTCGTTTTGGCAGAACACACAAAACTAGTAATTTCAAGGCTCTGCTTGAGTTACGATGCCACCACACCGATTTGGCATAGTTCACGGCTGTCAATTGAATATCGATTTGTTTTCTCAAAGTCCAAAATATCTATTAACACCAAATTGCTGTGACTGGGTGTAGGCAAATTAAGTGATTATACACGCCTAGAGTGCGCAATATTATTTTTTTTGTTTTTGTAAATAAGTGACAATGTGCTCGATTGCTTAATTTGTGTAAATAAAAGTTACTTATACGCCCCGCCCATTGCGTTAGTTCACACATTCTAAATTATTAATTTATTATATTTCGCATAACATCACTCAGAACGTTTTGTCTTTTAATCGTGAATTGTTTTATTTACAGGGAATTAAAAAATTCATCTCGGCCAAAAATGGAATTAACTCGATCATTTTTCACAACTTTCGACGTGGATTATCACAACAATAGTGCATCGATGAACTAAAATCTTTGTATGGCTATGAAGCACCATCCTATAGCACTGCGAAAAACTGGTACAACGAATTCAATCGTGGGAACTGATAATGCAAGACCGTCAATGACGAATCATGGATCTATGCGTATGAGCTCGAAACAAAACAGCAATCGACCGTGTCTCCGTAAACTGCACAAATTTCATTAGTAACTTGCGTGGCATTCTTCCCTATAAAAAGCCAAACTTCCAAGCAGATTTTTCTCATAGCAAATAACTTGTTTTGTCGACCTGCCACAGGGCTGAGAAGCATGCATCATGTTGACCACTGTAAATGTAATTTTCGACATACTATTTTCGAGACATTTATAGATATTTAGTGTACCAGTTCGTGTAGCACAACACTGGTTCGCTCGCTTCCGTTCTGGAAACTGCAACTCGCTCTGGTCGACCAATCGTTGAAAAAGTCGATGAAATTATGGACACAATTGACCAGGACCGTCACATAAACAGCCATGACACCGCTAAAAAACTTAACAATCATGATCAAACGGTTTTAAACCATTTAAATAAGGCTGGCTAAACAGAGCAATTCGATGTTTGGGCACCACATGAATTGAAACGAAATGAAATCGAACCATTTCTGACGCAAACGGTAACAAGAAAGAAAAGTGGATCAAATACGACAATAATGTGTGAAAAAGATCATGGTCCAAGCGTGGTGAAACTCAACAAATGATCGCAAAGCCAGGATTGACGCATCGATAGGTTATCTGAGTATTTGGTGGGATTGAAAGGAATCATCATAGACTATGAGTTGCTCCAACCAGGTCGAACGAATGATTCTAAATTTTACTGTCGACAACTGATAAAATTAAAGCAAGCAATCGAAAAAAACGGCCAGAACTGATCAAGGGCTTCATCTTCCATCAGGACAACGCGGGACCACACATGTCTGTGATGACACGGCTGGAAAAGCTTGGCTGGGAAGTTTTGATACACCCACCATATAGCTCTGACTCTGCACCATGGGTCTACTATTTGTTGTGATCAATGCAGAACTCCCTTATTGGGGTAAAGTTGGCCTCAAGAGAAACCTGTGAAAATTACTTGTCGCAGTTTTTCGCCGAGAAACCAGTAAAGTTTAATACTGATGGAAAAATGGCAAAAAGTGGTCGATCAAAACGGTACATATTTGGTTCATTAAAGTTCATTATAAGTATAAAAAAAATAAGTTTGATTAGAAATACGAAAAAACTTTTTCGACTACGCTTTATATGACATTTGAAGAAAACAACTTCACTGAAACCAAAAACTCATTCAAAACAACTACATTGATTTCCTGTTGTAATACAGTTCATTGATGTCATTAGATGTCATTGCTCGAGGTATTTCAAATTTTCCAGACTCATTTGGTGCTATAAATTACCTCATAAAAATCGATTTCCCTTCTAACCCACTTACTGCATTGGAGACAGCTGCATGTAAAGCCGCAAAATAAATTAAGCGCACGTTTTTAAATATTAACGAAATTTTAAATTTAAAGTCATTCATAAATTCGTTTAAACGATTCATTAAATAGCCAGGGGCTTCACGCTTAAAAGTCATTCAAAAGTTGTGCACATAAAAGCAATCGCCCTGCTCACCATCAGCTGTATCGATCTTTAACTACAATTACTTTTTTTTTCGCCGACTTTAATCAGCTTGATTGCGCACGCAAAATTATTTCGCATCTTTGCACAACAGTTGAAGTACTTGCTGTTGCTCATCCCGCGCTCCCCGTTCGCCTCTTTGTAAATCGCCTTGCATTGACTTCAGCAATGCCTCGCCTCGTTTTTTGTGCCAATTTGGCTTATCATTCCTGCTGTTATTGTAGTGTTTTTGTGTTGTTGGCCTCACACAATGACATTTCAAAGCATCAGCCAGCGCTCGCTTGCTTTTCACTTTCAGCTGTTTTTATTTTCAACCGCGAATCGGCGCGAAAATTACACAAATTCCTGCAAAAAAAACGGTGTTCAACGCTCGCCGAAACTTATTTAACCGCAAATTGGTGTCAAAATGCCTAATTAAGCTGCAATTAATGAATGTAATTTAATTATTTTTTTATTTTTATTTC
Organism: Bactrocera dorsalis; assembly: GCF_023373825.1. Taxonomy (NCBI): domain Eukaryota; kingdom Metazoa; phylum Arthropoda; class Insecta; order Diptera; family Tephritidae; genus Bactrocera; species Bactrocera dorsalis. The sequence goes on along the minus strand of NC_064307.1, from coordinate 13,117,172 downwards.
ACTTAACTTTATTTTAATATCGATTTTTTTTTGGCAAGTTTCAACTGTAGGGCACATAAGTATACATATATACTCGTACATTTGTTTATGTTTATTTTCTGTAAATATTTTTTTATAGGGAGCTGTCATTGAGTTTATTTTTAAGGATGGGTACTATTGTTACCGCTGTGTGTCTTTCAAGGGCAAGCCACCAACGCAGCAGACGATTTTGGGCTTGTTTAGTAATGTGAATTTCAGTGATACATACATACAGTTTATATATAAATACCCAATATAAGTACAAATACACTCACATAGAATAGTCTACATGTACATATTTATTTCTGTCAGCTGTTAGCTCAATTCAAGTGAACGTTGTTTCTGCGCTCACTTTTTTCATTTATTTATGTATCTAAGCGAAAAAATGTTTTTCTAAGTTTAACTTTTATGGCGAATGCGCATAAATCAATGTGAAGTTTTGCAAAACTTTAATAAATAATGCGAAAAGAACACGAAAATACAATTTATATTTTTTGGAGCTAAGAATTAATCAACTCTCTTCCGCCTTTCACATCGCAAGCAATGCTTAAATATATATCTCGATACTAGCATAGCTGACTGTTATAACTTATTTCATAAACATATTAAGATAAATATGCTAGTATATAAAATAAATATCACATTTTATGCCAGTTCGCAACGGTAGCAAAACTAATTTTTTAAAAGCACGTCAGACTTTCAAAACTTTATTCTTACCATATACGAGTAAGTCATGTTTCGGCAAAGACTGCTATTTTTAGTTCAACTTGTAGGAGAACAACTTCCGATGAAATTTCATTTAAATAATATTTATACATTTACATATATTTTCGTCCTTTCACCTGTCTCCTTTTAATTTAGTGCTGTTATAAACTTTGAATAACTGTTTCATCACTTCAAATATACATAAATGTCAGCAAAATATATTCATAATACCTTAGTCGATTAGTTTTTTTCGTACAAAGTAAATTAAATACACTAAAATATATTATATTTGCCCCATAACATATCATAGTTGTGACAGCTAGTTAGCAATAAATAATTCACACAAAAAGTCTGTAGTCAACTTCAACGTTTCTTTGCAGCAATAGATATAAGAGAATGACAAGATTTGAGAATGGTAAAGTTGGGCTTGGACTTCGTAGAAAACTAGCGAAAACAAATGTTAATTTGATAAAATTCATAGAACCATAATTATGATGGTAAATATTAGGTACCCTTCAATGTCCTAATAGAATTTTAGAAGAATAGATCGACTGTTATGTCGCTTAAGGCTGCATTGGTTGACGGGCTTTATAAAAACCGGGGTCTTTTTTTATTTCCTATTAAATTCTATAACAACTCTGGAATATTGTTCTCAATTTTCAAGTTGATCCGAGTAATAGTTTCGGAGATACAGCCTTGAGAACTTGTGCGCTCGAGGCTAGCCAAGCCAAGTGCGCCGTCTTTAAGAGCGTTTTTCTCAAAACTGTGTTTTTGAAGTCGGTTGACAAGATTTATCTAAAACCACTCGATCAATCTTCATGAAATTTTCCACAGGTCTTTGAAATACAATTCTTAAAGACTTGGACGAAAAATTTTTTTTAGATTACAATTATTTGAAAAAAAAAGTCGGGAAATTTTCACTGAAATTTTAATTTTTTTGTAAAAATGTCTGCCAAAAATCCAATTTTCAAATATTGCATGTTTTACATGAGAAAAAAATTGTTAAAAAATATTGTTTTTTACTTGCAATCACCACACTGTTATTAGAACTACATATATGCACTTAGCTCGTGGCCATTTGGTTTCAAACCCAATATGCTGTCTGTTTTGAGTACCGCGTCTTAAAGTACTCTCTGTAAATGTCGATAACATAGGAAAAGTTAAAGAAATCGCAAATCGTAAAGAATCGTACTACATTGGCGTCAGAGAAATATCAAACAGTCTCAATATCCATTATAGATCAACTCATTCGTGTTGGTTAACGTTTTGGGTATGAACCGTGTCAATAATAGACTCGCACCAAAAGAGCTGAATTTTTGCTGAAACGACGTCAGAAATGGATCCCAAAAGAGATGCTTGACAACGTAGCTGAGAGAGAACCCTAAATTCATCTAACGCATCTTTAGTATACTTATAACGGGTGATTTTGAGGTTAGGATTTTCATGCATTAGTATTTGACAGATCACGTGGGATTTCAGACATGGTGTCAAAGAGAAAGATGCTCAGTATGCTTTGACATTTCATCATGAATAGACTTACTAACGAGCAACGCTTGCAAATCATTGAATTTTATTACCAAAATCAGTGTTCGGTTCGAAATGTGTTTTATCGACAAATTTTGTTCAGCGATGAGGCTCATTTCTGGTTGAATGGCTACGTAAATAAGCAAAATTGCCGCATTTGGGGTGAAGAGCAACCAAAATCACCCGGTATCATACTAATTGGTTGGATAATTAGTCTAAGCGTTAGCTTGTTTGTATATTTTTAATAACCTTCTTTGAAGGCGATAATAAATATTTGTATTAAAATACGTGAAAATTATTTTTTTTCTGCCAGTCCGGTTTATATTTGATCAGGTAGTTTAAGGCTGAATATTTGAAGATGCTCTGTAGACAATTAAATCAATTGTCTACTTAATATTAAAGAAACAATTAGTTGAAAACAAATTTATATTAAAGTGTCAATTTCCACATGAGTATTGTAGTGACTCAAAATACTTTTAATGATTTCTTATTAAAAATTTCCTATTTATTTAATGGATGCATTTTAGAAGTGGATGTAAGTATGTATATAAAGTGTATGTATATGTATGTACTTATATGTGATGCTAACTTCGAACACGAACTTTGACCTTTTGAAGCTGCTGCAGTGACAGGTTGCGCAGTAAATGCCATTTATGCCTGCATATTTGATCAAAAGTGGGCAAGAGCATCTTCAGTATTTATACTGTCAATAGCTAACGGCTTTGTAACACGCATACATACATACAAGCTTAAGTATTGACATGCTGAAACGACAAACTTTTATTTTAATTTGCTTTTTCTGTTTGCAACTAAAAATGCAGAAGCAACTCTGGACATGTGCCAGCCAGTTCAATGTGCACATTCTAATAAAGAATCCTATACATATATATGTATATATATAATGTATATACACTCTTATACTTGTAAATATTTGGAAAAAAGTAGCAGCATGTGTTTATAATTTGTTCTGTGGCGTCTGTGTCATTGACATTACAACGCGGTTGCTGTGTGTGTCATTCACCAAATTTGGCTTGTGATTATTTTATTGGAAATGTTTAATGAAATTCTTTCTTGCAACTTTTTTTGCTTGTATTCACACATTTTTGCGTTTTTAATTGATTGCTAATAACACTTGTAAATAATGTAATTAATGAGTCTGGCAGCATGAAAAATATGCGGTTAACCAAAAGTACAAACCTTTTTTCATAAATTTCATCTTTTAATTGTTTCATTTTTATTATACAATACTTCAAAAATTATATATGCACCATATATATGTATGTATTGTTGGCTGTAAGTATTGCTCATCTTAAGCGGGATTGTATTACCAATTTGTTTTCGTTAAGGTTAACCGTTACAATCCATAATTCACTCGCATTTATCATTGTGTCAAATGTCAAATGGCTGATAAAGTCACGACTCTTCGGTGGTCGAATGGCTGAAACAGTACAAAATCAGGTAGAACATTTCGTATATTTGCATTCACTGCTGACGTTGTCTGCCTCTGGGTAACTCCCACAAAGCAATATTAAAAATAAAGTCGCATTAAGTTAATGCGAGCCTATTTACTATGTATCATATTTCAATTTTACAAATGAGTACACTAATAAATTGCATATTAAAACTCCAAAAAATATTTTATTTTGAAAGTTAATATAAATTGTTATTATTCTTGTTGATTAATGATTTCGGAAATACCTTCAGAACTCCCTTCAGCGCAAAATAGGTCAGCCACCGAAAACAATAATGATTCTGGGTTTCTTTTGCATAAAACTTTATAAATGGTTGCGAATGCTGTCATCGACGCAGAAGGAGCCTATTTTGAAAGTTTTTAAAAAATTGTAAGGAATGGTTTAATAAATTTTTTTTTTTATCGACTCGGTTTTATTACTTCCTGACAATCCCTGTATATTATAGCAGGAATGCAGCCGAAGTTAAGTGTTTTTCTGACAACCAACTCAATACAGTCAAGAACTGGGCATCGCAGCGGGTCTGGGGTTGAAACTGGAGAAAAAGGAACCAGTTGTGTTCACAAGAAAGAAACAAGAGGTTCTCTTCTATAAATGGGGCATAACTCTCTTTCAAGAACCACACCAAGTCTTGAACAGCAAACTACTGTGGAAACGCAATGTGGAAGAAAGAGAGAGTAAAGCCAGCAATACTTTATATGCGTGTAAGCAGATGCTCGGCACAAACTGGGGTTTTCTGTCTCTCTCATGCACTAGTACCACACAACTATTGTGAGACCAATTCTGCTCTACGGTGCAATAGTAAGGTGAACAGGCGTACAGAAATCCTCCTATCGGAAGCCAATGGAAAGGGTCCAAAAGCTCGCTGGCTGTGCATAATAGGAGCTTTAAGAACAACTCCAACGGCGGCTCATTAACTGGTACTAAAGTTGCCAACGATAGACCTCTTCGCTGATAACTGCGCAGCAAAATCGGCGGAACGACTACTGACTGCAGGTAAATTTACATATACGAGTATAACCTTCTGGCATAGCTCGGAGGGTAATGGCGTTTGGGCAAACATCGACTAAATGGCCTTACTTTTCAACTAGAAAAGAAGGTTTAAAGTAAACATAGAAAAATATGCCTGACATAAGGGTATGTTCGGAGTTAGGCATAAGGCAATCAAGAATGGTGTCCGTAAACGGGATAAACATTGGGAAACCCATGTATTACCTGCACGATAATCTTGACAAAAGCATGGTAAAGAAAATCAAAATGAACGGAACGAGCTACCTGGGTGCAAAACTGCACAAGTCATGTGCAAAAGCGTAGATCAGAAGTACTCAAAATTCCTATTGGCACTCGATAGAAAGGACTGTATGGACATGTTGGGAATACTAACTGGTAAATGTCTGGTGGCGAAACACGTCCCCAGGACGAAGCTGACAGATCGAGAATACTACAGAAAATGACACCAGGGCAGGGCACCGGGGAAACAGTATAGCAACTCTTATGCCCTTGTCCCTCCTTGGCAAGACTATGCTTTAAACACTGGAGGGGATGTCGATGGTGAGGCCGCAGAGTATGTTCGAATTCGCGTCTAGCGCAGGCATCCTAAACGATGATTATTCCTCTTGGACTTGGCAACTGAACTCCTTATTGTCCTACCAGATTAACCTAACCTAACTGTTTTTCTGTTATTGAATCTTTTTTAGAACTTGAACGTAATGACTGGATAATGCAATAAAGACAACATGCCACTTATAAAGTTCTTTTTTTAACGAGATTTCAATATATTCTTTGCCATTCTATGCATTTTCTTCTTTAAACACAATATCTACTGTAAAAGTTGTTTGGAGATAATATATTTATAATAACGTAATGTTACTGTGGGGAATAAATGCAATTAGGCACAGAGCATCTAAATACTTTGGAACGGTTTAATTGGATTATTTTTATCAAAAATATACGAGGTGTGTTCAAAAAGTATCGCGAAAGTTTTGCTGACAGTTTTCTTCGATTGCAGGGGCGTGGTGCATCATGAGTTCTTGCCACAGGGAAGAACGGTCAATAAGGAATATTACCTGCAAGTTATGCGCAATTTGCGCGAAGCAATCCGCCAGAAACGCCCGGATTTGTGGAAGAACACCTATCAAAAAAATTGCACCACGATAACGCCCCTGCTCACACATCGTTGCTTGTGCGCGACTTTTTGGCCAAAAACAACACACTAATGATGCCGCAGCCACCGTATTCCCCAGATCTGGCCCCCTGTGACTTTTTCTTGTTCCCTAAACTGAAGAGGCCCATGAAAGGACGACGTTACGCTTCTCTTGACGAGATAAAGACGGCATCGAAGGAGGAGCTGAAGAAGATAAAAAAAAAAATGATTTTTTGAAGTGCTTCGAAGATTCGAAAAACCGTTGGCACAAGTATATAATATCTCATGGGGATTACTTTGAAGGGGACAAAATAGATATTCATGAATAAATAAATAATTTTTGAAAAATCACACAAATTCGCGTTACTTTTTGAACACACCTCGTATGTATTTACATTGCATATATATGTACTAGCTATGATAAGACTGACTGCACAGAAGTAATTAAGCTGCAGAGAAATAGGCAAGCGCAAAGCTTATCAAAATATTTCGCTCAACTTGACATAAAGTAATAACTAACAACAACAATGTAAGTATTTATATATATTTCCACGCACATATATAAACTGTATACTTATAAAATATGCACAACACTTTATTGCTTTACTAAATTTGTACGAAGCTACTGAAATGCCATCAAGTTTGCTACAAATTGTATTTGTTGTTCATAAATAAAATTGACAAGCGTTACTAAAATGCTGCCGGAATAGCTGACTGGCGACCCCTGCTTACAGCGCAGCCTGACAACATTGAACGGGCGACTTAGCTGAGTGACAGAGTGACATGCAACATGATGCCCACTGACATACACACACCCATACATTTGTATGTGTGGCAGAGGCTGAATGATTGGATGCAAAGTTGTAATGCCCAATTATGCATTAAAGCTGTTTCATCATAGGCGTAATCAAAATGTGAACTTTACATCTCGAACCACAATTGTAATTTATTTATGAAATTCTGTTGTGAGCATAAATGCGCACTTAATACTGGATTAGTGTGTCATAGTGTTTGAGTATTATTTGGAGTTGTTATAGCAGTCATTTAAATATTTATTAATAATAACAATAATCTATAAATAAAATCGATTATAACAGGTGTGCAGTTTCATGATTATTATCATCTTCTATTGTCATGTCATTGTTTGACAGCTCATTTTGCTTTACAAAAATAGCTGTAATGTGGCGCTTAAGCCATATTTGGTCGAGGTTAAGCTTCCCCAACAATTTAGTCCACGATCATGATATTCCACAAGTTGGTGTGTTGGAAACTCTTCTTCAATTATAAATGTGAGGAATATAGCAACAATTTATTAGATCACTGGGCATATACGCACTTAGTCATAAATACTGGCCCCTTCTCTTGTTATAAATTATACCCCCTTTTTCTTGTCTTGTCTCTCCAATAACCAACGAAGACTCGCTAAAAATCCTTATGGAATTCGAGAAGTTTTAGGCAACCTCCCGGCATCTATGCATGACGATGACGGAACCGAATTGTTAGAAAGTTCCAATGCCACATTTGTCAGCGCTATTTGTATCCGTTTTCGCTGGCTCTAGAAATTTTTCCTTTAGTTTTTTGGTTTTTGACTGCCACTGCTAGCGGAAAAAGCTAAAATTGTGTAGAACCGAGTAATCAATAGACCATTGAAGCTCTTTTGTAAGCTTCTCTTGGCTGGGCGGTTGCAGCAGCACCTTTCTGAGCAGACGCTTCCGCTTCCTTTTATGGATCATTGCTCTTAGAGATAGGTCAATCTTTGGTAGATGCAACCTCACTTTTGATATCACCTTTCTCTTCCAACTTTGTAGCCATATTCTGGTTAGAAGGATTGGTTCCAGCTACCGCTGATGCAGTTGCCTTTCTGAAGATAGGCTTAGATGCAACTCCAGTGCTAGTGGTAGCCTTTGCATCAAGACCAAGTTTAGAGGGACTTGATTTTGTGTTAGCCGCCTTAGAGATCGATGAAAAAGATCTGTTTACGAAACAAAATCCGTCAATTTGTCAAGTATGATTCGTTTTTGAACCCTCAAGTCCAGGGGAAGCAGGTTCGTTTGTGCATAGCCCTCGCTGCTCAAGTAAGATTATCGTATTACGGAAGGTGGCCGGAATCCATAAACGTGGATTATTTAATGGCACCCAACTACTATGAGCGCGATCTGTCAAGCAGTTTGTTTCCAATGGATAAAAATATCGAACAAAGAATTTGTCTCAAATTTATATTTCTAGCCAAATTTCATGTACGGAATCGGTGGAATGCTGGAAAAGGCTTACGGTGATTCATTTTTATCAAAAACACAAGCCTACGAGTGGTACAACCTTCAAAGACGGTTGAGAGATTGTTAAAGACATGCCTTGTTCTGAACGACCTTCGACCTCTTCAACTGCTGAAACTATTAAACAAGTGAAGGATATGGTGCATGAAAATCGTCAGGAAAATATTAGAGAAAATATTTTTTTGGTTTTTGGATTTGAGATAATTTTAAGCCGAAAAGTGTTTCTCAACGACCGACACTTTTTTTCGAAGTTCCTGCTGTTGTTGTTGCGGCAGAATTATGCCGAGTGGACAGTATTTGGCCAGATAAAAATCCGAGTCGTAGACCCGACACTTGTCGGAACGGTTTCGGAGGCCCTCCAACAGATTGGTTACTGGTTTCGGGATCAGAGTAATGAAAAATTTTTCAAAACGAAGCACCGATCACTAAAGTTCAAAACATTTTGTAAATTTTATTTATGTTTTATTAAATTAAATGTATTTTTCAAAAAAAAAAAACTAAAGACTCGTTTGCCTGACTTATTCACTCCTCTATTTATTCGAATCGTTTTTTTTTATTATGTTTACTTCTATTATAAAAATAAAAAATATTTTCAAAAAAATTAAATTTTTGCAATCTGCAAACTTAAGTCAATATGTTAATATACTAGTATATAAGCCTACATATCTACGGAATTATCTTTAAACGACATATATGTATATGAACATAGTATGTATGTATGAACACTTATGGTATGTGGCAGCCACTGGCCTATATGAGTCATGTTGCATTTCAATTAACTTTATCTGCCTGCAAAATCCCATTCCGCTCATGCACAGTTGCATTTCAGAGAACAAATATGTAATCGGAAAGCGATACGAAAGTGAAACGGGAATTGGCCTTGAAATTATTGCACATTGCCACATGCAACACAGCGCCAGTCGCCGGTCGCCAGCTTGGTTGAGTGCTAGCTTCGTTGGGTAAACTCAATCAACGTCATTTATTAATGCAGCATTTTCACCGCTTCGCAACACTTCTACAGCTGTGTGGTTTTGCAATTTCTTTGTTGTTTTTAAGTTTCCTGTTTCTTGCTGTTCTTTTCTGCGTTGGTTTTCAGCAATTAAGCCGATGTCCTTTAGCAGTGCAATCAACTTAACATAAATCTTCCGTTGATTTCTGGCAACATGCAGAATGCCGGACGACTCATCACCTCCACGCACGCTCATATTGTTAGTGGTGAATGTGTGGAATATATATTTTTTTATTTACAATATTTTGCTTCACTCCTAAGTGCATTGATGCGATGTTGCATTTCCGTCGCTCATTTCACGAAATCGGCACTGAATGCATTTTATACTTTGTAAACGCAATTAGCGCGCTTTTGAATGAATTTACTGTTACTATTACTGTTTCGTTTTCGTTTTTTATTTTTATTTGCGCAATCGAGTGCACTAAGCCAGAAGGTCAACCTCAATTTATGACAAAGCCGTGTCAGAGAAAGAATTATTGTAACTGATAGCATGCTAAGCCGATCAAACGGATTACAGTCAGCACTTATTGACTTAAGACTCTGAGACAGTTGTTAATAACTAGTAAGAAAACAAAATAGATTAAGAAGAATTTTTCTTCATGCAATATTAGGTGCTCCCATATAAAGTTGTGAACACTTTTCTTTGTGTTTCTTATTGGAAGCCTCCTAACAAAATCCTGCTGCGATCACTTGCCAGCCACACCCATATCACTCGATCAGACACAGCTTTAATTGATTATAAATGATCGCTTGCTTAAGATGATGGATTAGTTGTAGATAACTTCACCCTAAACCATAACCTAGAAATCATAGCTCAACCTTGAAAACCATTTTTTCTTCAATTTTTTAAAAACCATCGAAAAATGTAAACACTTCGTTTATAATTTTGATATCTTTTATTTTTGTGGGAAAAAAATAATAAGACGTTTTAATTAAATTTTTTTTAGGGTGGTATAACTGTCAGTGACATCTGTGCTAAATGTTTCTTCATACTAATCATTATTGCTTAGTATACGCTTGACTTTCTGAATTATATAAAGTGAATTCAGCAATTTTTACGATGAGTGAAATTAATCAACAATGAAGTTCCATTAAATTTTATGTGTGGAATCAAATTTTGGTGCCGAAACATTCAGAATATTGAAAAAGGCCTGCGATGATAATTATTTGTCGCGAACAAGGATTTTGGATTGGTACAAATAGGGTTGAGAACGCGCTGACGACTAACCACGTTCAGGGCCGCTATCAACATCACGTCAAGAAAATAAAGGAATTCGTACTTGAGAATCGATGATTAACAATCAGAGATCTCACTGGATACGTTGAAATATTGGAAGGATCAATGAAAGCCATTTTGAAAAGTGAAAGCACGATAGACTCTTAAATCACTAAATTTTTTCGAAAAACAGAGTCGAGTTAACGTTCGTGAAACCAAGCTTTCCGACTTCCAGGATGTCATGTAACATATTATTACTGGCTATGAGTTTTGGATCTTTACTTATGACCCGGAAACAGATTACAAATCGGCCGAATATCATGACAAAGGTGAGCCAAGCCGAAAAACCAAGTCGATTCAGGTCAAAAATCAACGTTATGTTGATAATTTCCTTCGATTATCTCACTTCGAATTCCTTCCAACCCGCCTAACTAATAACAAGGAATACTATTTGGGTGTTATGCGTCGTTTGCGCGAAGCCATTCGTAAAAAGAGGCCAGAATTATGTGCCGACACCTTTTGGTTTTGCAACACGATAATGCACCGTCGCATACTGCATTGATTCTTCGTGAGTTTTTCGCCAAATTTCAACCAATATCATGCCGCAACTGTCGTATTCGTCTGGTTTAGCTCCCTATGACTTTTGGCTATTCAGCAAACTTAAACAACCAATCGGCTCATTTTTGGTTTATCGGTCAATTTCGATGTCGTAGTCATAAACCTACTTCTTGTGACCACATCCATTTTATGAATATAGGGCCTTCAGATTCAATGTAAAGCGTCCCTTTGCGACCTATACTTGTCGTCGTTTTAGCAAAAAATTCAGATTTTTTGTTACGAGTCTAGCATTCACACGCTTCATTCACAAAACTTTAACCAAAATTAATTGAGTGTGTCCATAAGAGATGCTGAGGTACTCAAATAAGGGTTGAGATATTTATATTTTAGCTTATAGTGTTTCAGCCACGCCCACTTTTTTAAAATATTAGTACTACAATTCTTTTAAATTAATACCGAGACCATAGCTCTTTTTATATTTTTGTATACGATCGTTTTTTCGACCAATAGTGCTCATTTAACTTACTCAGCCAGATTTCCTCTCAAGTTCAGCGATTCTTGTGTAGATGGACCAACGAACGCACTGATCACGAAATCAATTCATTAAAATACAAAAATATATATTTTAGTCCAATTTTCGAAAGTATATCTGAACATATTTTTTTTTTATTTTTAGGAACCATCAACTAAATATATATTTTGCTGAAATTAAGCAGTTTCAAATTAAGATTTTATTACGAAATTCTCAAATTATTCGCGGCTATTAGTCAAAATGCGGATGAGCTTATAGAAAGTGAAATTAATTATATCTTTTAGCCAATAGCTGAGCAATTATTTAAACTATCAAATGCTACTCAATATGTAAATTAATATAAGCAAATCGCTACCAAAGAACAACTCACTGTGTTCGGTAAATAAGAAATTATTAATTATACAAGAAAGTTGCCACTGGCACTGAACTTGATATTCTCACCTAAGAGCGTGATGGAATTTTGCTTCTAATTTATTATTAACTCACACAGTATTATGTCTACAGGGTGTGAAAAACATTTATACAAAGTTCTTTATTGTGCTGAACTTTTGTTAGACTTTAATGTGATTTCGTAATGCTCGGCTTCTGGCCATTCCAAATTATGGTATTTCTTTATATAACTTGTTCAGGTTTTTGAAATATCAATCTGAATTTTTCGCACTGTTTGTTCAACTCAAAAAGCTGATTATTTGTCAGAATCGTTGGTGTCGGACCATTATCATATATAGCTGTCGTACAAACTGACCGATCAAAATCAAGTTTTTATATGGAAAAGTTGTTAATTTGAAAAGATATCTTCCTGAATTTTGGCATAGGTTTGTGGCCTAAGCTACGTTATAATCTCCGAACATATTGTTCAGATCGGATCAGTATAACTTTTGGTTGCCATACCAACTGACCGATCAAAATCAAGTCCTCATATGGAAAACTTTTTTATTCGACAAGATGTATTCACAAAATTTGACATCGATTATTATCGAAGACAATATATCCGAAGATATTGTTCAGATCGGACTACCAAGGCATATAACTGTAATGCAAACTGACATATGAAAATCAAAATGAACATCTTTTTTTGTAAAATGAAGACATTTTTCTTGCTTCTTCATTTTAATCGCACCCTGTATCCTTAACATTTTTACCTGTGTGCTTAATGTCTTAATGTCTCTATGTATATTAAATACCACATTAATTACGGTAGTAAATCAAAATGTTCTTGTACAGTTTTTTCATATTTCTGCTCATAATTTTAACATTTGCGTCGTTATGAGAACAAATTTTAGGCGGAAAAAATTAAAAATGCTTCAACTTAGTGCCTTCTGATCCGTTTTAAAGCTCTATGATGTCATAAATTAAAAACGCATTAAATTGTAGTTAAATTTTCTATACGCACTCCATGCTGTATTATATAAAAAATATGAAATGATTTGAAATAGGCTCATAATCGCTTCATATTTGCTTACCTGCTAAGCCTAAGCACCTTTCCAATCAACGGAACGATAGCTAAAGTGTTTGTAGTTGCTTACAAGTGCGGTGATTTTTCCAATTGTTGCTGTAACTATGTGCTTTATTTATTAGTTAAGTAGTTATTGTTTTTGTTTGCTGTAAACTAGCAACAACACATTGTAATTCGTTTGCATTCATTAAATGGCTGATAAGAATTTTATTTAACGTCAAATATTAATTGTGGGTGTGGTGAACAAAGCTTTTTAAGTGTTTACGAGCAGATTTACGATTTCGCGCAACTTAACGGTGATTTGCTACCGGAAATCTATTTTTGATTCGCGTAGAATACAACAGTATTGTTGTTGTGGTAAATTGTAATTTACAACATTCCAAAATTCACAACACTTATTTCGTGTGAAATAGTTTTTTATTAAATACGGATACGACTAACCCATAGAGCCGGAGTCGGTTGGGTATTGCTATGCAGAAATCAATATTGTGACTCATATTCAGCAATAAAATTAGCTTGAGTTTGCTTGTTCCGGCATATAAAAAACAATTATACGAGTACTTTAAACATTTTTATTGAAATAAAAAATATTAGATTATTTTAATAGGAATTCTTTGAGCCCTACTTCAACACCCAAAAATTTTAATCAATTGACCTTTCGAAGAAATAAAAAGTAAGTAAGGATTAAGTTCAGGCGTAACCAATCGTTTTATACATTATTCTTTTAATTTTGCTAAGATATCTTACATATTGAACGATAAATACGCTATGAAGGCATCGCAAATGGGAGGTAAGGGTAGTATTGACCCATTTTTATCTATTTTCAGCATTACTATATATTATAAACATAAAGATATGCTCTTTGAGTTTCATTAAGGTACCTGACATACCATAACCAACATAGAAGGAGTAAAGTAAACCAGGTGATTTCTCAATTTTCGCCACAAAGATGTAGACAATTATTTATTAAGATTCATATTAGCTGATATATGCGTTATAAAGTCAGTTACAAAGAAAATTCTAAAATCTTTTTGCAACTGTGAAAGAATCAAAGTAGCCAATTTGAAGGCGCCTTAAATCTCTTAGAATCCTTTCAGACAAAAGTATTATATTATTTGACAAAAAGATGACCATCAGATCCAAAAATCTTGCAATTTGGCGGCTTGTGAAATATTTCAGATTACCATCTACCAAAAGATGTTCAATATATCTGGCTATATATTTGGCAATTGAGATGAGGAGTGAATTTCCATATTTATCAAATATACTAGAGGACCCGCCTACGTTTTACTGTAGCTGATACATAGGTAGTACTTCTAATACCATCTATATGATTTCTATGTATTAGTTAGATTATAGGTAATAGTTAAGGAATAATCGCATTTTTGATGAAGCAACAAAAATGAATCAAAAAGCATTTCGTGCGTTAAGAAAGAATTGGTTTTTGGGGTAAAAATACTATTGAATTTGGGCTGTGCATCAGTGAAATCAATCGAGTCCAATCGATTGTCAGCCTGGTGGACTGCATATTAAGAAACGGTTCTCAAGCGTGGAAAGACAAAAAAATCGGCTGGCAAGGTTATGACATCAGTCTTTTGGGATGCCCGTGGTATATTATTCATCGAATGATAAATGAGCCAGTTTTAATTCATTGCATTGTGTATTTGATTTCAGTTCTATTCTACCATTCCCAATATTTAGCAATTTTATTATTTTTCAGAAAGGATCAGTTTGAAATTGTACGCATATATGTATTCATCGTTCCCGTTTAAATATTGTATTGCTCTGTGCAATGCTTCGAAAAGATTTCTGTATATCTCAAATTTTTTATCAACACTTCAGTTATGCCGCTATTTTTTTATGCCAGACCTTTTGCAATTTTAAATTGCCTGTCAAGATACCCCCTCCAATAGTTAGCAGGTATGAAAAAAATGTTATAGCTACCCATAGATGTATTGAATCACCCAATTTATTACTTAAGAACGAACTCTGTCCTCAATATAAAAACTTGATCCACAGATGTCGCCTTTTACTTTGGCATCGTTTTGTTTAATGCACGTTTACGCCAATTTAAGGTTTGAATATTGGATACTGCGATGGTAGCGCCATCTATCGGTCAAACATTCCAAAATTAACAATTGATTAAAAATAATTTAAAAAACATTTTCCAGTGGACCAAGTTGTAAATCTAAACCATTCTCGAACCTTCTTGAACATACACACAAAATTTCATCAAAATCGGTCCATCCGTTTAGGAGCAGTTCAAATGCAAACACACGGTCAGAAGATTTATATATATAAAGATATACATTTGAGAATATTCTCCAATAATTTTGAAAGCCAGTAAATAGTTTCGGAAATATGAGGAAATTTTTTAAAAAATGTTCAACAGGTGTACTCGGCTCCCAAAGCTTAAACGCTTTTGTCTCGAACAGCTGTTTTCAGAGTCGTTAAGGAAAATTTCTCCACTTAATACTGCCTGATAAGATCGTGAAGAAAAATTCTTAGATATTAATGTCAGGAAAATATAAAATTTTTGGTAATAAGTTTGACTTTTTATGATACCTCAGAGATTTTGTCACAAAAATTTGCTTTTTTTCAAGAAGAAAAAATAAAATTTTGTCTGTTCCTATTATAATAATATTTTAGGTTTTTAGATTTGAGTGAATTTGTATGTGGATATTGTATTTAGATTTTAGAAGCTTTAAGCACCACAAAATATAGAAAAGTATAAATTGGAAGTCCACCCTTTATAACAAAAACAGTCTTAAATGCAATAAGAAAAAATTTTCAATATTTCACTTTAATAAAAATCATTAAAAAACTGTTAATTGCTAACGAAATTCTTACTCAGCGATCAACTGTAGACTGAATCAAAAATATTTATACATATTTAAAAAAAAATGCCGTAAAGCAACAATTTCATTTAGCAACAGTACGTTAAAAGCATGCATAATAATTCCACAGACTTACTCATAGCTTGTCGTCATCTTCAAATATACAGTTAGAAAACAACAAACAATATATGTATGCGCTTAAGTAAATTCTCTAATAAAAAAATATAAATAAATGAACGCTTAATTACCATTGAAAGCCGACAAATAACACCAAAAACAATGTATATGTGTAGGAAAGCATACCAACCAAAAAACCAAATAAAATAACAAAAGACTTAAGCAACGAACTGCAATTACTCAGACGACAAAATTTGGGGTGCCAAATAAAGTCATATCATCATTTAATTCTTCGCTCATCTTTTACACTACAACTTCCTCACAACTGGTTGACGAATAAATATGAATGTGTGTGTAAAGTTATTTTGTTTTATTTTATTTTATTTAAGGAAAATGATATTTTTAGTTATGTATTATTATATAGATATATATAGCAATACCTCCAAAATATACTATAAATATTTAAGAATTAAAAACAAAAACTAACAATTTTTATAGCTGATGTTATCAGAAAACAAAAGAACAAAAGAGCTGTCTCCTCTACTCAGCGCCCTGTGTAAAGCACAGCCAGCGGAGTCAGCCCGTGCCACGTCAAATGCGAAGGCAGCAAAGTGGCAGTGACGTCAGCAGCTAGACAAACAACAGGCGAAGCATTCTTTGAACGGGTTTGATTAGAACTTGTAGATAGTTAAATTTTAGAAATTAAAATCTTTCCAAAATTCGGTTCAGTCGCTGTTTTATGCTAATAGTTACTGGACTGTTGCTTGCTGCTTGCTGACGGTGTGACAAGCGCAACAACTTCTCTTCATCTTTTTTCTATGTTTTTTTTCTGCATAAATTCTATCGCTTTTGCTTTTCATGCCAATGAAATGAAATAAATGAGTTGAGTTGGCACTTTTGCTTTCTACCCGCTAAATTGCTGGCAAACGTTTTGCAAAAGAAACGTTTTTCAAATTATGCATTAAAAGTAGTCAACTGTCCGAAGAAGTGTACCGGCTCTTAATTTATCCGTTTATATTGCTTTGTAAAAGTCGTTAATAGCGGTTTTTAAGATACATAAGAATTCCCAGGCAATAATGCAAACCATTTTATTATTTGGATTTTAATGAAAAATTCTTTATAAACTGAAAGTAAGACACGGATTTAGAATCAAAATGGAATTGAGTTATGATATACCATCTGATCAAATTTGACTCGGACTGAGTCATTTACTATAAATTGGCAACTCGATAAAACCTTGTTGTATCTTAAAAGAACATTGCTTTAAAATCATTGTTTAGGCATCAGAGAGATAGCAGAGGATCTATAGTTCTTATGGATCGACACAGTACATTTTGGTAATACTTTAGGTATGAAGCATGTCAATGCTAGACTGTACAAAAAGACCTCAATTTTTACAAAAACGACTTCAATCGCATCATTGTTTGTGACGAGACGTGGGTGCATGAATGTGACGTCGAATGGCAACAAACTAGGGAAAGGCGTTTCAAAGATGAGTCAAAACAAAAAACTGAAATTTCCTGAAAGCACTGTAGGCCATCACAGCCGAGGCTTATAACAAATATATGAAATCGGTATGATTTAGCATTAGCCGGCTTGTATTGGCTAAAAATGATAATAAAGATTTGTATAAAAACACGTGAAAATGTATTATTTTTCTCAGTCCGGGTCAAATTTGATCAGTTGGTAAAAAATATGCTGTAAAGATTTTTATTCTTGGCTTATGTTATTCAATTGATATTTTTATTGTTTTTTTAAAATAAGGTCCAAAAAGTGCTTGATAATCTCAACAAACTTATAAATACACCGGGAGCAACTTACGTCTTGACATTCTGTAGATTAAAGGAATCCATAATCTTCAGAGAATTCCACAAACTCCACTTTCGTTATTACTCCCCCAAGCCTTGGCCATAAGAATGCTTTTACACATGGTATAATCTGTGAATCAGCATGATTTTTGTGGAGCGGAAAATCCACCGAAGACATGTTCCAAGCACAATCCAAATATAGTACAAGTACGATGCTTTCCGATAATATAGTGTAGTGGAAAAACAGCATTCCATTTTCGAATTGGTATTGCTCACATTTCACCTTAAAGTAAACTGTCAATAACTTGAACTAGCTGTAATATAAGTTAGTGAAGAACATAAGATGAAATTACAGAATCTTAAATTAATTATTTTATTATAGAAGGCAAAACTGAAATTAGTCTATCCGTCTGAAAAACAAACATTCATCTGGTGAAAAATTTTCAGAGAGTCGGGTCAAGATCAAAGCGGAAAGTATCGCCGTAGAATAGAAGATATTGAATTTTCTAGTGATGAATGTCATACAGACATATTTTGACAATAGCATATGATCTTCCGGAACAATCCGACAATCGATTTTACGAGACTATTTCGATATCTAAAAAAATTTACCTTTGATGAGGAACACCACAATTTAACTTTTTTCCGTGACACTCCAAAGTAATTTTTTAATATTTCTCCATAATTCCTAAAATGTCATGCTATAATTTACCGTTGTTTATCTTTCATATATTTGAACTTTTACATAAAAAAAATCTTAAAAATAAGCTTTGTGTTACACGAATTAATACTACTCCGCCTCAAGCTCATCAGAGCTTTAATCGAAAAAGTTAGCTCTTTAAAAATAAGAATACTGTGTCTTAAGTTATTTGAGTAGTTAAGACTCGCCATTTTCGAATTATAAAGAAAGTGTAATGAGTGCTTAATATTTGTACCAGATTAGTCTTTGGGTAACCTTTTCGAAATCTCGCCATCACCAAAATAGGGTTTCTCTACGCACTGCCTATATTTGTATTAAAAAACGCACCCTTATTAACAACTCTACTCGTTCCTGCCTTGGCACCCATTATGCCTGTCTCTCCTCGCTATTTTTTTTTTCTCTAAAGTTTTTTTGCTTTCTACTTCCACTTTAACCTTCCGATAATTTCCGTTAATATGCCAAGCCAATCTATACAGAAAAAAACATTAAAAATTTGCCAATAAATTAATGAAGAACACAAAATAGGTAATTTCAGAAATAAATACTATATTGTACATACAAACACAACATGAAATACACATTTTCGATATAACCAATTTGGAAACGATTTTCAATGCCAAATTTTATGTAAATAAATACCAAACTGATGATTCATTAGGCTTATTTTATTAAATATCTAATAATATTATTTATGTGGTGAGACTATAAAAACTTGTTTTCGAAAAGAGTTTGGCAAAAAGATTTTGTGTGTGTGTGTTATATAAATGTCGAGCTTTCCTTTTAGGATTGCGCCAAATAAGGAGACGAGTAGTCTAATGGTGACTTAAGATATATGCATATTAATGTATAAATATAAAGTTAAGCTCTTTTATATACCAAATAAATTAATTCACATAAATTTATTTGTTTTTATATTTTATATACATAAATAAAGTGTGTTTATATATAAGTTATAGATTTTATGCAAATATATTCGTTCTAAATTATATCTAAATTTATTAACGCAACTGTTGATTGTAAATACCCTAGGAGCTAATTTATCAAATTTACTTTTCGTTGCTTGTATATACCAATATTTTATGTACACACATATCTAAATATTTACAGTTAGAAAAAACGGAAACATCGCCTTTACTGTTGCTCAATGAAAACTTTTTAAAACAAAAATGAAGAATCGGTGTATTTAGCAAGTTAAACGCCCAAAATTAATTCTTATCGGTACAGGAAATCAACTGGTCAGCTATGTATTGGCCAGGTTTTTAGTTGGCAGAAGCTTTGAGAAATTGACATTGAAAAATTCCGCTAGCTGGTGTATGAAAAAAGCTTAGCGAAGTGCCAACTATTTTATTGCCTTTTTAATGTTTTACTAATTTTTATACCCATGAGCAATATATTGACCGCCTAACGGTGTTTGAAATTGCGTAATAGAACACGCCTACTTTAAGCTGGCTGAGTGTTTGCTGGTTTAATTTTTATGAGTACGCCATTGTAGAGTGGTCAAAATGAAAGAAAGCGCCTCAGTATAGTAATAGGGGGAAAATTGTATCAGACATCCGAGACCATTTAACACCCGTTTCCAAGTTAACTTAAAGAAACAACGCCTAGCTATGATTTATTGACTAATTTTGTCCCGGGCTGACAATAAAGTACAGTTAACGTATATGTATGTATTATAAAAAAAATTGTACTATAACCTTCAAAAAAGGCTCTTTTCGAACCAATAGGAACATGCCCAAGTTTGGTGCACTTTTTCACTCACTTATTATAAGCCTCGACTGGGATGGTCTTCAGTAGCTTCAACGAATTTTGATTTTTTTCGGTTTCAACTCATTTGTGGATGCCATTTGCTAATTTGTTGGACAGTTTCGACTTCTTATGCAAAAGATTCAGGACTTTTGATGCGAGTCTAGCATTGATACGCTTAGTATACAAAAGATTAGCTCAAAATGTGTTGAGTCGATACATAAGAGATCTGGAGATACTCTGCAATCATCGTGATTTCAACACGTGGATTTTCAAGCACTGCTTCTTTAACTTTTTTGATGTCATCGTCTCTAAGAGAGATGGAAGGGCGACACGCATAAGGTGGGTTTTCGACGTCTCACGACCTTCCATGAATATTACGTGCCACTCAAATAATTATGTTCTAGATAAAATATATTCCCGAAACACTTCTGAAATATATTCGACGATTCCATATCCGTATTCCATTGTGAACACAAAATTATTTGCATAATTAAGCTCGTTGATTTTTTTCTCTATGGTAAAAAGCGCCAGACAAACTTTTTGCATCATAAACAAACATCTGGAAGAGTTTGCACTATTTGAGATCTAAAGATTAAACTTCAAACGAACCTAAAACAAGAGTGTACCAACCGAGGAATACTTTTTTATCACTCGCTTTGCTTCGGCAATTCAAACGGACCAGTCCGAATCAAATTTGCTCAGCTCATATAAAGAGCTGGAGAATAGAGAATACTCGTGTACTTCTCGGCTTCATCCGTACCCAGATCTTCCTTTCTAAATCACTTCAAATTAACATTTCTTTTAGCTCCTCATTCACCGATAGTGTGAAGATAAGCAGACTCTTTTCAATTCAATTCATTATTAATTAGTTTTGAGTGCCGCAGTCAGTTTCATGACAAACTAAACAAATGATTTAATTTAACAAAAAATTTTCGGTAGCCTGAGCAAAATAGCTTATACATTATGCCTAAGTTTACGTAAATTGAGACAACAAGAAATATAGTTACCGATAACTTAAGACGACTGAATCTACTTTAACATTTTGTCACAGATTTTAGTCCTTTTATTCATTTACTATCCATTAGCTAACCATAGGCTATTATTTTTACCCATAGATTATCTATGACTTGATGAGTGCTAATAATATCCTATAACCTGTAGTTAAAGAAAGATTTTCGTAGAATATTTCTTTCACTATGCTGCTCTTACTGCTTCATTTACCTTAGAAAAGTATATTTAAATTATTGGAATAACAGAGTTCCTAGTTCCTAGAAGTTATCAGCACTCATTCAGTAACATCATTATTACCATATTGTTGACCATGTTAACTATTAAGTGTTAAAAATACACATCAAAGTTTAAGGTTGAATATTATTGTGTCCAACTAAAGAACAACGACCCCAACTGCTGCTTAGAAACACAAGCTTTGATCTGATTTGGTCAACTCTATTTGTAAAGAAGTTATTGACACTCTCTTAACAGTCAACTGTAACATAAGCTAATTCTATGTATATACAGAAACCTGTATATAAGTATGTACATACATTCATGTTTCAACGCACAAAATTTGTTTTTTTTTTTTCTTTCCTTAGTACAAGTATCGCCACGTTTCATGTATAATTTCGATGGCTATCAGCAAATATACATTTCAAGTTTTGTTCGAAATTTATCAAAACATTTTTATAGTTATATGTATAGTTGCTAATTTTGTTTAGACACAATTTTATATGAGCCATTTATATGCTAACACACAATTATGTATGTGCATAATTCTACTGAATATATTGCTACAAAATAGGTACCTACGTTTTAGAAAAAAATCAAGTTTTAAGAAAAACTGATTTGAGTATCTAGATGAATAGTATTTTAAGTATACAAAAGAAGTTAAGTGTATAAATTTTAAGTATACTACTTTCAGCACTCTCATTATTAAAACATATGGCCGCATTGAGAGCTCTAAGATCCTTTCCTCTTAGAATTTTTAAATTTTCGGTTCTAAAGTTATTTTTTTGAATTGAGCTGAAGTGGATTCGTTTTGAGATTTTGGGGTTTTATTTTTAATCCATTGGTTACTTAAAGTTAGTCAGAATAGCGACCATATTCTTCTTCTTTACTGGGGTAGACACGGCTTACGCGGTTCAACGGAGTGGAGATATTCCTCTTTATCTGCTTCCCTCGGCGGGTCCTGCATCGAATACTTTCAGAACTGGATTTTTTTCGTCCATTCGGACGACATGACCTAGCCAGCGT
Source organism: Bactrocera dorsalis (assembly GCF_023373825.1). Classification (NCBI taxonomy): domain Eukaryota; kingdom Metazoa; phylum Arthropoda; class Insecta; order Diptera; family Tephritidae; genus Bactrocera; species Bactrocera dorsalis. Next base: position 13,094,811 of record NC_064307.1, on the reverse strand, counting down.
AGCCGCTGTCTTTTCATCCGCTGAACTATATTAATGCCGTCGTATCGTTCCATCAAATACGATATTCGCCGTAGCCAAAGTGCAAAGGACCATACATTTTCTACAGAACCTTTCTGTCGAAAGCTCGTAACGTCGACTCATCAGTTGTTTTCATCGTCCATGCCTCTGCACCATATAGCAGGACGGGAATAATTAGAGTTTGGTTTTTGCTCGTCAAGAGAGAACTTTACTTCTCAATTGCTTACTCAGTCCGAAGTACCACCTGTTGGCAAGAGTTATTCTCCGTTGGATTTTGAGTCTGACATTGTTGTTGCTATCTGTTAATACTGGTACCAAGAAGTTATGATTGTCAACAGTGACGTGCGAGCCTAATCGCGAGTGCGACGACTGTTTTTTTTATGACACGAGATATTTCGTCTTGCTCTCGTTCACTACCAGACCCATTTGCTTCGCTTCCATATCCAGTCTGGAGAAAGCAGAACTAACGGCGCGGTTGCTAAGGCCAATGATGTCAATATCATCGACGAACGCCAGCAGCTCTACATTCTTATAATAGATTGTACCTTCTCTGTTTAGTTCTGTAGCTCGAATTATTTTAGCCAAGAGCAGATTGAAGACGTCGCACGAAAGGGTATCGCCTTGTCTAAAATATCGTTTCGTATCGAAGGGCTCGGAGAGGTCCTTAATGGTTTCCTTAATGCGTTTGCCATGGTCGTCATCAAAAGGGGGTTTCGAGGCTGTTGTTTTTTTTTCATTGGGGGCGTTTTTTACGTCGTGGGTTCCAAACCCAGCGCACAACCCTGGGGAGGAATGGTTCGCCTTCTCTCTTTAGTTCGCCTTCAAACGGATGTTCTTTGGCTACCCAGAGGATATTTGGTCTAAGACCGGAAGTCGTAAGCTGCTTGCGCCATATGTAAAAGAAACGTTTCAGGCTACTTTCAAGTGAATGGTTATAAGAGAAATTTCCTCACTTGTTTGAACTTCTACACATGACTCCATCCTCCGCGACAAGCATTATGGTATATTAGATTTCGAGTACAACTTAACCAATTTCATCGATTTTAAACACCAGATCACATTTATACATATTGGAAAAAGATGATAATTAACTTTGTCGTGTGTGTTGAAATAAAAAAGGGAACTGCTCTTTCTGCAACTATAATCGTCTTCTCAATCTGATTTGCTTTTTCTTTTAACTTTCCTTTATAGTTAAGTTAACATTTTAAAGTTTTTGAGTGTTTTTTGTATAGACGGTTATTTATATTCCCTGAATTTTAACCATCTATTCAAATAAAATATTCCAAGCACCTCAAAAATCTTTTAAAATTATGACTTCAAAGCTGCTGAAATGCTTAATACTCTTACTATTTAGAACAAATTAAAACCAAAAATATTTCTTCACAGTACACAAATGTTTTGAGTCAAACAAGTATCTAGGGTGCTGTGGGTTTAAGTTATCTGTATCAATAAAACATTAGCAAACTTTTTTGACCAGATGAAAAGAGTTGAGTTTGAATTTAAATTATGTTGGACTTTTTCAAGGACGCAATAAAAAAGTAAAAGCGCACCAAATACGTGAGGTGACAGCTTGTTTAGAACTTGAATAAAATATTTCGAAAACTTTTGCTGCAAAAAGCCGAACTTGATTACGCTAAAGCCCAGTAGGAAACTTGTTTCACCGTTATTTTCAAGTTTTGATGTACGAGTAGGTGCTGAAAAGAATACAGATGGTGAATGCTATAAATCTCAATTACCAAGCAAAGAGATAAATATATCATCTCTTTGCCATGTATATGCATTTTTAGAGCGATCACATATACTTTTATATATTACAAAATTTAAATCTTCGTATTTGAAGTATTTATTGCACTACACTTATGTGAAGTTCTTTCATACTTATTGCAATACTTTCGCTGATGTGAGTTTAATAGCTTTAAGTGGGAGTGGATTTTGCGGTTTGTTTCCGATTGACTAATATTCCCGCATGCCTTTTTCGTTGTGAGTTGAACTACATTTTTTTTGTATAACGCAAAGTTTAGTGGGATTTTTTATGTAAGAAATGATATTTTTGTTGAATTTCTTTTAATTTTGTTGTGTTCGAATGAGGTGTTGATACACAAAATGACATTTTGGGACATTTAATTTATTATTTCTTTGGCAATCTAAACTGTTATTGGAATAGAAAAAAACCGTTAAAAATGTTGAAGTAAAATAAAATAAAATATTTTCCTAAAATAAAAAATAATTTTCTTAAAAACTCCAACCAATGAAAACAGAATTCTAACAAAATCGATATCTTCAAATAAATTAAAATTCAAATAAATAAAATAAAATATTTTCCTAAAATAAAAATCTTAAGGTTCTAGTCTAGAAATTTGAAAAAATCGAAAATTTTTTTTCAAAATCGATACTTTTGATATTCAAATAAAATCTCCAACTTATGAAAACGAACTTACTAAACAACAATCCGCGCTACGGCAACGAAAGTAAAATTGCTTAGCTTTAGAAATAAATTAAATTCCTACTTTTGTGCTAAGAAATGAAGAAAAAAGTTGTCGTGTTTAAAAAATGTGGTTTTAGTTTCATTTTGAGATGATGATGACAGCATCTTTTGTCTGCTGTTAGATTTTTTTGTTCGCTAGTTTTGTTTTGCCTGTCAATCGTTCAATATAATTAGTTAAAATTTACAATTAGTTTAGAACAGGTTGGTGAAACAAACAGAAAAATCAATAAAAATATATGTATATATGCATATATATATTTATGCATACACGAAATGCAAAGCTAACCGCTGAGTCCCAATAAACTAATACATCTCCGAAATTCGCTTTGAACATTTTGTATAATTTTATGCAAATGAAATCGCACATTTTCTTAAATTTTCTATACCCTACCCCCAGTTGTGTGAGCATAATTATTTTTAGTTAATGAAACATGTAAATCTATTTTGAATAGATGCCAATTTTGTTTTTATTTTTGCTAGTTTTTTTTTTTTTGATAAACATATATGCAACTCTTTTTAACTTCTGATTATAAACTACAGGAAACCATTAGAGACAATAAGTTCTTAATTAAATACCAATTTCTAGTGTGATTTATTATAAAAAGGCAATTTATTTGAGTATATACATAATCTGCAATACTTGTCTGCAAGTATGTCTTCATTTCTACTTAAACATGTTTATTTACCATATATTGATAAAGCTTGCTAAGAAGCTTTTCAGTTGGAAATTTTTATGCCGAATAGTACGTTTCTCAAGTGATGCAAGCTTATGTATTTCTAATAAGCACCTTTTAGTATAGTAGCAGGGTTTTCATTCCACGTTCTCTCATAGGTTTCTTCCGCTCTGAGGGCGATAAAACTCTTCTTATGAAAGTCAGGGACTTTGAGGAACACAGAAGAAACTTCTATTGTGTGGTTTCATCGATTACGCAACTCCATTCTTCCCTTCAACGTTTTCAACAGTTTTTGAAGCTCTAAAATGTCGAAAAATTAGTTTGGCATTGACATTTTGTAAGAAGAATATGGGAAACCATTGTGTTTTATACCCTGAACATGGTATATGAAATTTGTCACGAAGTTTTTAACAACCAGAAGGAAACGTCTGAGGCCCTATAAAATATACATACAAATGATTAGTGTCATGATCTAAGTTGATTTAGCCTTGTCCATCTGTCTGTACAAGTATATACGAGGTTTGACAATTAAGTAATGGGACTGATTTTGTTGCCGCGATTGTGGTAAACCTGTGACCTTGAAATTACCTTTCTCTTTTCCGGCATCTCTCCCCTCTCCATTGATATATGTACCGTCGCTCTGGCTTGTTTAGTTCGCATGCTGCGTCAAGTTGAGTAGACGTGTGTTTGTAGTGCTCGTCACGAAAATGGAAAAACGAAATCAAGAGCAACGCGTCGCGATAAAATTTTGCACCAGATTGGGCGAAACAGCTTCGGAAACGTACGCTAAAATTGTAAGAGTGTATGGTGATAGTGCTCTAGTGCCCAGGCTCACAATGGTTGTCTCCGCGCGCCCCCGCCCGAAAAAAGCTCGCATGAGCAAGTCGAAGGTGAAAACGATGATTATTGCCTTTTTTTGATAGCCGTGGAATTGTCCACAAAGAATTCGTTCCAGCAGAGAAAATTGTGAATCAAGTCTACTATTGCCAAGTACTCGAAAGATTATGAAAACGAGTCAACAGAGTGCGCCCAGACATCGCTCGTAACTAGATCCTTCATCGCGACAACGTGCCGTGGCACACCGCCCTCAGCGTGTCCTAGTATTTCGCATCTAAAGGGATCGCCGTGTTGCAACAGCCGCCTTATTCGCCCGACATGTCACTTTCATTTTTGGAGCGCCATGCGCTAGATTGTAGGACGGTTTGGACATCATATTCATAAAGCCACGTCTCGTCACCATTAATAATTGATTTGGTCAGTCAAATACTTATATTCATGATAAGATAAGGTCCCCAAAACACTTTTGCCACATTTTCAACGAGTTCTAACCGTTATTCAAGCAAACTTTCTATTATATTTTCATGACAAAAA